>NW_024735554.1:12394505-12407240 GCF_018991925.1 Homarus americanus
CACTGATTCTTTTTTGTGAGTGTGACTCAGTGATGGAGAGAGATGCTCTCCCCCGTCCGACAAGACGGCCACCACATAACAAGTGCTCATAATGCACTACGGTCCACCCCCCAGCACCATAAACCTCAAAACCTGGGGGATCTACGAAGTGAGGCCCTTCGTCCCGGAGCCCCTGCGGTGCTTCAGATGCCAGAAATACGGGCACCATCAGACGAGGTGCACGTACAAGGAAATCTGCGCAGTCTGCGCGCAGAAGCACGACGCACACTCCTGCCTCACCAAATTGAAAAATAGAGAAAAAATTGCCCCCAAGTGTGCCAACTGCGGGGGCAAACACCACGCCTGGAACCCTGGATGCTCTGAGAGGACAGAGAGTCCAGGCAAACCGACCAGCAGCAAGACCGGCCCCCACCGCCTGCACACCAGCCCCACCAAGTACCTTCGTGTGGGGAACCCAAAGGCCAAAACAACAAAGCCAACCTCCTCAGCCGGTCAACACCCAAAGTACAGCCCAGTTTCCTGGCCTCACTATGGCCATACCTCAGCCACCCAAGCAGCAGACAACGACAACCACGAGAAAGACAAAAGAAGCACACACCAAGGCACCAGAAGGAATGATACACATATCAGACCTAGCCAAGGTACTGACAACCTTCGCGGAGGGCCAAGCCGGACTACTGGGCCACAAGATCCGACCCACACGGCTCCAAATACTCATGGGGAGCGTCCTCGGGCAAGTCGCCACAGCTCCAGCCACCTCAGTGGAGGACGTCACGCCGGTCCCCACACGAGTGACAGCCGAGGTACACTCTACACCGAAAAAGGCCACCAGAGAACCAAAGATACCGACAGCTCCCAGAAAGAAATTGGACGTTTCAACTCCCCTGAAACGAACCACGGCCTAGAAGGCAAAAACCACAGAACAAGAAGATATGAACCTGATCCAGTCGTAATCGGACCTGAACATTTCCCTCGAGGACCACCAGAAGTCCCCGATGAAACAGTGGTGGAAAACATCAGCACCCTGAACATCCTAACATGGAAAGCTCAGGGCATCAAAAACAAGAAACACCTTCTGCAAGAAGCAGCAGCCAAGGACAAGCTTGACATTATACTGCTACAAGAAACACTCCTACAAGAACACCACTGTTTCAAATTCAGTGGTTACAAGACATACAGGAGGCTTTTCACGCAGGCATCAACAAGAGGATGTATGATCTTGGTCAAGTCAAGCATACCCTCCTCCGAGGTCATGCAGCAATTTCCATGTGGGGAAAACATCGAGACACAGGCCGTCAAAGTAACCCTCCAAGAAAGGGAATTAACTGTTCACAACATCTACAAGAACCCAAGGGGCTCATTGGAGGTGACTCAATTATTCGCTTCAGCCGCTGACCATGCCACACTCATAGGAGGGGATTTCAACGCACATCATCCTTTCCTAAGCTCGGTAAGCCCCACAAATGAAGACGGCCTACACCTATACACCACCTTTCAAGACACACCCGAGATCTGCCTCCTGAACACCGGAGAGCCCGCCCACATTAGGGGAGGAAGGCTAGATCTAACCTTCGTCCCCAGTGCACTACAGCCTTCGGCCTCCTGGCAGCTACACCCTACGCTGACCAGCGACCACTTTGCCACCCTAACAACACTGAAGGTGAACAAACTCCCCACTCCACCCCCGCCGAGATGGAGATACAATACCCAAAAGGCAGACTGGGGACTCTTTAAAAAACACCTGGCTAAGTGGCGCGAAAAATCACAGCCGGCCGGTGCAGCACCCGTGGACGAGACAACCCTCCACCAACAACTGGTCGAGGCGTTTCACCAAGCGGCAGAAGAGGCTATCCCCAAAACAAAACTCACATCAAGACAGTACAATGATTACTGGTACTACTGTCCCAGGGTGAAAGAACTCAACCACAGAGTGAACATGGCCTGAAGAAACTACAGGAGACATCCCACGGAAACAAACAGACATCTCCTGCAAGTCATAGTAAAGAATACCAGGGAAGAGAAGGAAGAAAAAAAAAGTAAGCTGGCTCAAGTGGTGCTCCGAACTGAACGAGCACACCTCCCTTGGCAAGATGTGGGCCCAGATCCGAAGGGCATCTGGGAAGGCAACACCACCACCACCAACCTATCCCAACCCAGAAGAGGAAGCCGAGAGACTTGCAAAACTGTTCTCTGACCGAGCAGCAACGAAAAACCTTCCGAGACAGGCGGAGGAGACACAACGGCGTCTGCGACAGGTCAGACTCCAGATGATCGAAGAGGCCTGCAACAGTGAAAATGACACCGACAGACCTGTTCCCCATGCTGGAAAAGCCAGACACGAGGCTTTGCTACAAGTTATCAATGCTTCGTGGACAGCACAAAGACTTCCACCGGAATGGAAGAAGGCAGATATACAGCCCATTCCGAAGCCCAGAGAACCAGACAAACCGAGACCCATCTCCCTTCTCAGCTGCATAGCGAAGACGGGAGAAATAATGGCTCTCAACCGACTCAAGTGGAAAGTAGGCAGCCCACACCCCTACATTTTTGCTTACACCGAGAACACCGGCACAGGCAACAACATCGCCGAGATACTCAGCACAGTGGACTACAAACCAGCTCTGGTGGTCTTCCTCGACCTGGAGAAGTCCTTCGAACTAGCAAATCCACTGGCCATTATAACGACGCTCGCTGAAAAAGGCATCAAAGGAAGGTTGCTGGGGTGGATCCAGAACTACCTCACACAGAGAGAAGCAAGAGTACGCTTTCAGGGAACAACCTCAAGCCACAGGGTCCATGAAAACGGGACCCCACAAGGAGGCATCCTCAGTCCAATGCTGTTCAATGTCCTGACGGAAAATCTTGTCAAACTTCCTTTCAGACAAACAGCCAAGCTCCTATGCTATGCAGACGACTTACAGCTTATAGTAAGAGGATCAAACAGACTAGCCAACACGCAACACGCACTCCAACTTATAGAAGAGGAGTGCAACAGACTTGGACTCAAGATAAATCCAGCCAAGTCGAAAGCGATGGCCATCTGCACAGACACACCAGACAAGATGCTCTCCATACAAAACACGCCGGTAGTCTGGACCAACACCCACCAGTGTCTTGGAATCTGATTTGACCAGAAACTCACTTTCAAGCCGCAACTCGAGTATCTCAGGCACAGGACGAACAGCAGACACAATATAATGAGGTCGCTCACCAGCACAACCGCAGGAGCAAACCTTCATGTGCTCAAAGCCTACTACACGGCCGCCATCAGATCGCTGGTAGATTACAGTGCTCCAGCACTCATTGGACTGAGAGAAGACCAAATAGCTAAGCTAGAAGTCATCCAAAATAATGCTCTCAGGACCATGCTCGGAGCACCCATGTGGACCAGAATTTGCAATTTGCAAATGGAAACTGAACTACCACCCCTGGCAGTACGAGTCAAGCAGGTGACAGCCGGTCTCCTCGTCAAAATCTGTAGATCAGATAAGCCCACAGCTGCCAAAATTCGAATCAGTGCCTCCCTCCACCTCGACCACAGAGTACGAGGGGCCACCTGGTCGCACGAGGCAAGCGAGGTCATCCGACACCTGCAAGCAGAAACACTCGTCAAGAACAACAAAGACACACGAGACAATGGTTACGTAGTTCCTCCACCATGGAGCCCTCCACCAGCCACATTCAAAATTACCGACCTAGGTGATAGCAAAGCCAACCTCCAGAAGGAGGACCTCAAAAAAATAACTCTGGAAGCCATAGCCACGGAGACACCGGCTGATGCAGCATCATACTTCACAGACGGCTCGGTGGACCCAAAACATCATAGATCCGGAGCGGCCTTCTACACCCAAGGTCAGACCCTCCGACGGAGACTTTCTAATGACTGCTCCACCCTACAAACAGAGCTGGTAGCAATCTCAAAAGCCCTACAACACGCTGCAACACAACACAACAAGTCCATCATAATTCACACGGACTCGAAATCGGCCATGCGGGCGCTGCAACACAGTCAACCAAGAGACAACGTCCACATCATAACCTCATCTTCGCACAGCTACAGGAATTCCTTCGGACAAAACCGCCCAGGGATCGGGGGAAACGACGTGGCAGACGAAGCAGCCAAGGCAGCCACACGTTCTAGTAGAGTACACATTCAAGTTCCAGCAAGTGTGCAACAGATCAAGAATCACCTCAGAAAGACTAGCAAGCTCCACATCCAAAAGAGCTTCCTTCACGCATTCAATGCTGGTTCGCAATCAGCCAAATGGTACCTGGCGGCTACAAAAGGGGAACCACCTTTCGCAGACAAGAAAACACCAAGACAAACCCAAGTCAGCCTTCATCGACTACGACTAGGGTACAAGTGCTCCTGGCAGATGATCGGAAATGACGTCATGGAATGCACCTACTGTCAGGAGCCAGCAGCCAACCCACTTGAACACTATTTCCTCGACTGAGAAGTCACACAAAGCCTCCAAAACAGAACTCAAAACTCCCAAGAAGCACACACAACACCAGCGGCTACTCTAACCCGAAAGGCCCAAACAAACCACATTCACCACCTTCTCCGGGTCATCACACGATACCCACCACCCAGATAGCTTAGAAAGTATCCTCTCCCAGCAAGTGCGGACCCCAGTTTGGGGGACGCGCCACTCCGAAACTGACCACGTCCAAGAGTGGAGGTTGGTGGTAAGCGTCCACTGATCGGGGGTCCGCTCACACTTGCAACCTGCAGTATCCTTCCATATCTGCAGGTAGAACAACCTACAATCTCAACCCGGTCTGACTGCTCCAGGAGCTCCAGCCGGAACCACCGAACGGGCCGCCTATAGGCAAAGGCTCATGTCGGACTACGGTCCGACAATCTCAACAACAACAACAACAGCCGTGAGGCCACTCTCTCAACTGCTGTACCCGGAGCTGTGAAGACCGCCCTCTCTCTGCTGCCATTGTTGGCCAACTTTCCTGGCCGGACCGTCCGCCACTGACATCGTCGACAACATCTCATGAGTTTTTTTGGTTTATCGAGCATTAGTTTGCCCTCCCCACTGGTGGTGTGAGTGACCCACACTCCAGCTGGAGAGCAGCTATGGCGTGGTATTCCCGACGTGGTTTGAGCTCTTTTCCTTCTACTACTATTTTTCCTTTTTTCGCTCTGGCCTAGGGACCTGCACCCTCAAAAGTGTATTCGTCCTGCGGTCACCCCTGTAACTGTTCGCCTCCCTCCCAGGTGATTGTGAACACGAAAGGGGATTGGAGCAAGAACCCATCCCTCTGCTGAGTCTTTCCAGGAAACCTGTGATCGTGTGGGTCCACTTGGAAAGAGGGTAGCAATCCTCATCCTTATCCAATAGGCACACTTAGCTCACGTCTATAAGTGAGCAGTCACATACACTAGGAAGTAGGTTTCCCCAAACGGGGCTCCGGGAAAGAGGCTCAGGAACCACTCTACGACCACCCGGCCATCAAGTGCCTGTGGGGAGTGTTGAAATTCCTCTGCTACTTACTCAATTAGAATAAGTAGGCTCTGAACAACAGAAAAACCTCCAAAGAAGAAGAAAACACCCCTTAACCACCGGTTATGGAGTGCGTACGCCCTCCTAACCGCGACCCCCGCCTGAACTGCCAACCCGACGACCTGAACCACGACAGGCTCCGCACAGAGAAAGCAGACCAGCTGTGGGCCTTCCACGAAGCCCTGAAAACCAAGAACAACGCCATCCACACCACTGCCACTGCCCCCAACAACACCACCACCACTGCCACCGCCAGTGAGGACGACAACTGGCCGAAGGTTGAAAAAAAAAACGCCGACGTGCTTTTTCGGGAAACGAAATCCGTCAAGCAGCCCGAAAGACACCCATCACTACTACCAGCTCGCCCCCAAGGACACTGCCAAAATTCCGGATCTCGAAAACAGACATGAAAACGACATATGCCGCCATCACAGAGATGGAAAAACAAAATCCACTGGCCAAGTTCTCAGTGCGGCCCAACCTAAAGGGGGAGATGATTATTCACCCCAAAGACAAGGACCCCGCCACCACCCTCGACACTTACCTGAAAAACACCACCACCGTTGAATCAACCAAGCTGGACCCCGCCCAGAAACTGATGAAGTCGGTAGTCCTCCGGTACCCAAAGGAACTACCCCTCGAACCCCTAGAGAACCAACCGAAGATTCTAAAAGCCAAGAGATGCTCTCCTGCGACCGAAAAGACGGCCACCACAAAACAAGTGCGGCCAACCCACTGGAACACTATGTCCTCAACTGCGAAGTCACACGAAGTCTCCGAAACAGAATTCGAAACTTCCAAGAAGAACACACAACACCAGCGGCCACTCTAACCCGAAAGGCCCAAACAAACCACATTCACCACCTTCTCCGGGTCATCACACGATACCCACCACCCAGATATCTTAGGAAGTATTTCCCCCAGCAAGTGCGGACCCCAGTTTGGGGGGCGCGCCACTCCAAAACTGACCACGTCCAAGAGTGGGGGTTGGTGGTAAGCGTTCACTGACTGAGGGTCCTCTCACACTTGCAAACCTGCAGTATACTTTCATATCTGCAGATAGGAAAACCTCCATCCCCAATCGCAAATCTGGTCTGGTTTCTCTAAGAGCTCCAGCCGGAACTACCAAACGGGCCGCCTACAGGCAAAGGCCCGTGTCGGACTACGGTCAACAATCTCAACAACAGCCATGAGGCCACAATTAACATAAGAACACACAAACAAGCAAAAGCGGTATGGGACAAACTACACTGAACACAAGACGCTATTTTACAGGAACTATTACAGGCAAACAACAATATACCACACAGCTGGTGGCCAAGAAGCATCAACATTAACTCAATCAGCCTGGAACCATTATACCGGAGAGAATAACACCACTCATATAACCGAAAAGATGGGGACTATCCTGCCAGTTCACACAAGGACCTGGTGGGACCCCCCAATCACTAAAGATGAGGAACATCCCTCCAGTTACACAAAGACCTGAAGGGACCCTCCAAGAAACAACCAACACGAAAGACCAACACCACATGCATAACCTTATAATTGGGGATTATCCTGCCAGTTACACAAGAACCTGGCGGGACCCCCCAATCACAAAAGATGAGGAACATCCCTTCAGCAACACAAGGACCTGAAGGGACCCTCCAACAAACCTTAAAACAGAACATTCTCTTGGATCGCACTTTAAACTAGCTTAGCTTAGCTTATCTAACCTCCCTTGCCCCTGGAGAACTGAGGGTCGTCTGTCACTGGTTAAGCCACACACCAGCCTTCGCATGGTGGAAAACCCACCTGCTATCATTCTTCTTCTGTACTTCCCACTTCTTAACTATACCTTGCCCTAAATCTCCTTGTTCACTATACAACCACGGCTCTCTTATCTCGTTGTTCCGACCGACTGAGGCCATGCAGGCACTGTAACACAGTCAACCAAGAGACAACGTCCACATCATAACCTCGATCTTCGCACAGCTACAGGACTTCCAAAGACAAATTCGCCCAGTCGTCTTACACTGGATTCCCAGTCATGTGGGGATCGGGGGAAATGACATGGCAGATGAAGCAGCCAAGGCAGCCACACGTTCTAGAATCGTACACATTCAAGTTCCAGCAAGCGTGCAACAGATCAAGAACTACCACAGAAAGACTACCAAGCTTCACATCCAAAAGAGCTTCTTTGACTCATTCAATGCTGGCTCCCAATTAGCCAAATGGTACCTGGTGGCTACTAAAGGGGAACCACCATATGCGGACAAGAAAACAGCAAGACAAACCCAAGTTAGCCTTCATCTACTACGACTAGGGTACAAATGCACCTGGCAGACGATCGGAAATGTTGTCAGGGAATGCATCTACTGTCAGGAGCCAGCGGCCAACCCACTAGAACATTATCTCCTCGACTGCGAAGTCACACAAAATCTCTGAAACAGAATTCGAAACTTCCAAGAAGAACACACAACACCAGCGGCCACTCTAACCCGAAAGGCCCAAACAAACCACATTCACGACCTTCTCTGGGTCATCACACTATGCTGCCAGACTGGGGGGTCACTAATTCTAAGGGGGAATACTTAACTCTAGTCTTAATTTCTAAGGGTTGCTGCCACCAGACCCCCTCTGGACAGCATGTAACTCTTTAGGTAGCGGGCATAGTGGACTGGGCATTGGGTTAGGTTTTCCATTGACCAGATCAATAAGGGGAAAGAAGGGTGAAACCATAACATGTCTTAATTAATTTATTCCCTATAAAGCATACTGGTAAAAAAACATACAAATGAATTGGTCTTCCTCAGAAGAACAACGAAAATGTTGGTTACCCAGATGGGCACCAGACGTCTTACATTAATGGCGTGTCATCCACATACTTATTGCATAACAATCTGTGACCACCTTACCTCGGTCATTCCTTCTTACACTATCCCTTAACACATCAGACTGCTCCACCTGTATGGAATATAGCACCGTCGGTTATCATACATAGTAGCACCATCTCAACACACATGTTACACTCCACCCCTGCAGGTATGGGACTCCTTGCAACTTTCAGGTATACACAACAGGCACCTCGTTCGCACACCGCCCTCGGCGGGTAAAGGCGAGGGCTTCACCCAGAGACATACCAGTACTATTTCTACGCCTGGTATTATAGGTCGATCCAAGTGACGACCGCAGAGTTTCTCACGGTCTCCTTATTTGTTACCACTCATTTGGAGTGGGGTGCTGGAAATCCACAGGTTCACAGTGGACTGGCCTAGCTGGGAGTAGTCACCACCTGTTGGGACGCTCATAGGGATAATGGCTGCCGGGCAGCAAGGCACTCCGACCGCATGGAACCTGAGGTGACGGTAGAACGGAGGGTACTCAGAAATAATGCCTGACGGGCAGTTATCACACCCCCTAACACATTACTATTACACTTATATATCAGGCAAAGCTTTAAACTGTAATAACTTCTATATAAGCCTTAATTATAGGGCGGGATATAGCCCGATAGGACACTGACCTGAGGTGACGGTAGAACGGAGGGTACTGAGGGCAGTGCCCTGCCGCTCGTCACCGCGTAGGCCTACAGTTTCCAATCTTTAATTTTTACTTTTATTTCTTACGGTTCTCACCTGAACACTTTTCGGTATATTGTCACTCATGCCGTATAAACACATATTTTAATCCTAAATTACACACTAAGGTAAGGTCTTGGTTTGCTAGTTCGTGGGTAAATTCATTGAGTTATAATATCAACTCGGCACACCCGAGGCGGGTACATGGCACGCCTTGAAACAAAGGCTGAATGTTCATGGCGGGGGTGTATCAACTTCACTTAAAACTGTAATGAGGGATCCTCCTCTCACACATTGCACTATTTGAACACAGACATAAGATTCTCTGATCACTGGACCTGTCGTGGGTATATGTCACGTGAGGATACGAGGTGTATTAAGTTCATACCGACGCATACAAGATATTTCCTTTCAAGTATAGTTTCTGGATCACTTCCAACACCTCACATAGTTCTGATACATTTATCCTTTTTCCAGATCATGGTTCTCATGTATTTTCATATGATATCTGTGGAAGTTATGTTCGCTACACGCTCACAGGCGTAAATAGTATGACCTTCAAACCCTGATCCACACTTAGTCTTACAGTACACTAGTCCGGCTCAACTGGACTTTAACATTCATCTTGTGCATACCCTGAGTTCTCCTTAATGCTATGAATACATACAATTAACATGATATAACTGTACCTAGGTACAATACAACACATGGTCTAGGAACATTGAGTAGGTGAGTTGTCCTTTATCAATGTTTCCCGTTTTCTGAGGTTCTACAAGCGCGGTGCATTTGAATGTTATATAGCATAATATGAATTAAATGGGGTTTTTAGGAATGACAATGATGTGCGCAGTACAACAGTAGGAACATTATAGAATCTAGTCTCATTAAACATACCGAGTCCGTTAACATGAATTCGAGTAACGGTATGTACAAATTGAACAATTTTGTAATTAAGCAGATTTGTAACCAGGTGAGAAGGTTGGGTCAGTTTTCCCTCTGACCTGACTACCGACCGCTGCGGTGCTTTTGTAAAGATTGGTAGGGTCATTACCTATACTTGACCTCTGTGGACTTGTTCTCACACTCCTCTGTATATATATATATAACTTGTTCTGCACTTCTATTTTAGTCTGTACTCACCCCTGAAGATGTGAATTACACGAAAGCGTTTGGGAACTTCGTGTTTTCTTTTTCCTTGTGGTTATCAGCATATACCTGGATCATGCGCACCTACAGTGATATATTTGCATATATATATATATATATATATATATATATATATATATATATATATATATATATATATATATATATATATATATATATATATACATACATACTGTATATTGATAAAATCAAACGGGGAAAAGGGAAACAACGGAGCTTTCGTCTTTATTCAAGACATCTTCAGAGGCAACTGGATTACATGTAATCCAGTTGCCTCTGAAGATGCCTTGAATAAAGACAAAAGCTAAGGTGCTCCCTCCGTTGTTTCCCTTTTCCCCGTGTGATTTTATCAAGATTTATCTTATCCACGTTTTCATTGTGGATCTACATGTTGTTATATATATATATATATATATATATATATATATATATATATATATATATATATATATATATATATATATATATATATATATATATATATATAAACTCTGCTTCGCTCAGGTTATGTACCTGTATATTCAATACTGTATAACTTTGACTGTCACAGTTTGCCCTCCCAAACACAGGTAACCACTTCAACCTAACTTTACCGATTCTAACCCAACCCCACAGCACATCACCTAACTTATCGTAACCTAACCTTGACTGTCACAGTATGCCCTCTCTGACATAGGAAACCACCACCCACAGTCGCCGTGGCGATATCTCGTTCGGAGAAGATATTTGGTTCTTGCTCGGACCGCCTGGAGCCCAAACTGTGGCCCACTAAATCACAGGAACTTAAGAACCTTAATAAGCAACGCGGCGATGCTTAACCCTAGCCACCTCCTTATCATGGGGGACTTTAACTATGGCGACATCGACTGGAGAAACGAGTCCACCCCGAATGACTTGAATAACCCTGCTACTCTTTTTGTAGAAACTCTGAGAGATAATTTTCTGTTCCAACATGTTAGAGACCCGACACATTACAGAGGGGAGCAAACACCCAAGCCACTTGACCTCATCATAACAAACGAGGAGGGTATGGTGGCCAAACTGGAACACCTTGCCCCAGTTGGCACCAGTCACCATATAGTGTTGTCATTCAGATTTAACTGTTACCTAGTTCAGGATAAGGCCAGGCCAAGGTGCAAATATTACAAGGGAAATTACACTGGGATGAGGGAAGAGATGAAGGGTATCAACTGGCCTGACTTATTAAGGTACAAGAACGCAGACACTACGCTGAATATCATAACTAGTAAAATGACCCATTTGATCGATAAATATATACCCAAGACCAAACCCAGTGCTTCTAGGAATACGAGGCGATCCCTACACATGAACCATGCGGCGGTCGACAAAATTAAGAAAACCCCCCAGAAATTCAAGACGTGGGTTGGGTCAAACGATGAGCAAGACAGGAGGATGTATGCAACAGCCAGAAACAAAGCAAAGATAGAGTGTAGGAGGGCTGAAAAGGGGTTCCAGAGGCTGGTTGCAAGCAAGGTCAAGTCAAACCCAAAGGCGTTTTACTGCTATACAAAGTAGAAATTGAAAACGCGAGTAGGAGTATCAGACCTGAGGCTGGTGGATGGTAGTTACGCAGATTCTGACCAGGATAAAGCTGAGGCATTGAACAGCTTCTCTTCCACGGTGTTCACAAGAAAGGATGCAACTAACCTTCCTGGTGGTTCTAGTGTTCCCTGAGGAATGCAGTGATGGGTAGGGAAACACTGGGTAACACTGAAGTCCGTTTATTATGGATGAGAGATATACAAGTGGTGACTCGCGTGTGCCATGCACGGCTCACACAGTCAGACTGAGGCTGCCTTGCCATATGGCAGCCTCGGGGCAATGTTGCCACATAACGTGCAGTGTTGCCACGTGATGATATATATAAATGCTACTCAGCACAGTAGCTTATGTACAGGGTTGCTACTTGGCACAGTAGCTTATATACATAACCTACATCTCCCTCCCCCCCTCACGCTCATAGTCTTTGTCTTGAGCGGACTTCTTAGTCCTAAGTCGCTCCGAGCGTCGAGGTGCACTGTGGGGCGGATCCTCGTGAGGTTTAGGTGACTCGTCCTCGGTCAGGGGGCCAGCAGCAGGGGGTGGGGCTGGCTGGAGGAAGCGGCGGTTCCTCCACCAGACACGGCCACTCGGCATCCTGACCTTGTAGTCCCGCGACCGGCCGACGCCCATCACTATGCCCACCTTGTCCCAACGTGTCGTCGTCGGGTCCTGGACGCGGACAAGGGCACCAATCTCCAGTGGCTGAAGAGGGCGGGCACGGTCGTCATTCCGAGCCTTGGCGTCCTGGGCACGTGAAGCGGCGCGGCAGTCGCGGCTCTCGGCTCTGGTCTGCCAGTCCTTCGCAAAGGCCTTGACGTGTGCAGGAACGCAAGAGCGGAGAGGGTGACCATACAGGATCTGGGCAGGGGAGCGTCCTGTGTGGGTGGGAGTGGACGCTGGTTCTGGGCAGCTCCGTGTGGCAG
>NW_024735554.1:12407340-12415993 GCF_018991925.1 Homarus americanus
TTCTCGACTGAGAAGTCACACAAAGTTTCCAAAACAACCAAACCGCAAGAAGCATACACACAACACCAGCGGCACGAACCTGAAAGGCCCAAACAAACATCTACCAATTTTCTCCGGTTATCGTTAATGATACCCACCCAGATAGCTTTAGAAAGTATCCTCTCTAGCAAGTGACCGCCAGACGCCATTTAATTCAAACTGACCACGCCTAAAGAGTGGAGGTTGGTAGCCACCAATCGGGGGTCCGCCACACTTGCAACCTGCAGTATCCCAGCATCTGGTAGAACAACTCCACAATCTCAACCCAGGTCCAATTGCCCAGGAGCTCCAACGTACGCTTATAGGCAGCATGCTCATGTCGACTACTACCGACACCCTCAACAACAAATAAACAACAGCCGTGAGGCCACTCTCTCAACTGCTGCTGTACCCGGAGCTGTGAAGACTGCCCCCCGCTGCCATTGCTGACAACTCTTCTGGCTGGACCGTCCGCCACTGACATCAACACAATTCCTGAGTTTTTTGGTTTATCGAGCATTAAGGTTCTCCCCACTGGTGGTGTGTGGAGGACCCACACCCAGCTGAGAGCAGCTATGGCATTCCCGACGTGGTTTGGAGCCTTCATCAGCCATTTTTCGCTCTGGCCCATAGGACCTGCACCAAAAGTGTATTCGTCCTGGGCGGTCAGTCACCCCAACTGTTCGCCCTCCCCAGGTGATTAAACACCAAAGGATTGGACAAGAACTCCATCCCTCTGCTGAGTCTTTCCAGGAAACCAGG
This sequence comes from Homarus americanus, assembly GCF_018991925.1. NCBI lineage: Eukaryota > Metazoa > Arthropoda > Malacostraca > Decapoda > Nephropidae > Homarus > Homarus americanus. The sequence continues at coordinate 12,408,121 of NW_024735554.1, forward strand.
ATCGTGGGTCCACATTTGGAAGAGGAAGACAACCATCCTTATATCCAACAGGGTAATAATTTAGCTCACGTCTATAAGCAGTGAGCAGTCACATACTAGAAGTAGAAGGCTTCAAACGGGCCCGAGAGGCTCAGGAACCACCCACACCACCCGGCCACTGCCGTGAGTGTTGAAATTCCTCTGCTAATAACACTGAACAAGTAGGCCTGGAACAAACAGAAAAACCTCCAAAGAAGAAAACACCTCAATCACAGGTGGAGATGCTTCTCCCAACTGAACCCAAACCCTGGACGAGACCTGAACTACACGACAGGCTCCCAGTCTGGGAAATCAAGAATGCCATCCACACCACTGCCACTGCCCCCAACAACACCACCACCACTGCCACCGCCAGTGAGGACGACAACTGGCCGAAGGTTGAAAAAAAAAACGCCGACGTGCTTTTTCGGGAAACGAAATCCGTCAAGCAGCCCGAAAGACACCCATCACTACTACCAGCTCGCCCCCAAGGACACTGCCAAAATTCCGGATCTCGAAAACAGACATGAAAACGACATATGCCGCCATCACAGAGATGGAAAAACAAAATCCACTGGCCAAGTTCTCAGTGCGGCCCAACCTAAAGGGGGAGATGATTATTCACCCCAAAGACAAGGACCCCGCCACCACCCTCGACACTTACCTGAAAAACACCACCACCGTTGAATCAACCAAGCTGGACCCCGCCCAGAAACTGATGAAGTCGGTAGTCCTCCGGTACCCAAAGGAACTACCCCTCGAACCCCTAGAGAACCAACCGAAGATTCTAAAAGCCAAGAGATGCTCTCCTGCGACCGAAAAGACGGCCACCACAAAACAAGTGCGGCCAACCCACTGGAACACTATGTCCTCAACTGCGAAGTCACACGAAGTCTCCGAAACAGAATTCGAAACTTCCAAGAAGAACACACAACACCAGCGGCCACTCTAACCCGAAAGGCCCAAACAAACCACATTCACCACCTTCTCCGGGTCATCACACGATACCCACCACCCAGATATCTTAGGAAGTATTTCCCCCAGCAAGTGCGGACCCCAGTTTGGGGGGCGCGCCACTCCAAAACTGACCACGTCCAAGAGTGGGGGTTGGTGGTAAGCGTTCACTGACTGAGGGTCCTCTCACACTTGCAAACCTGCAGTATACTTTCATATCTGCAGATAGGAAAACCTCCATCCCCAATCGCAAATCTGGTCTGGTTTCTCTAAGAGCTCCAGCCGGAACTACCAAACGGGCCGCCTACAGGCAAAGGCCCGTGTCGGACTACGGTCAACAATCTCAACAACAGCCATGAGGCCACAATTAACATAAGAACACACAAACAAGCAAAAGCGGTATGGGACAAACTACACTGAACACAAGACGCTATTTTACAGGAACTATTACAGGCAAACAACAATATACCACACAGCTGGTGGCCAAGAAGCATCAACATTAACTCAATCAGCCTGGAACCATTATACCGGAGAGAATAACACCACTCATATAACCGAAAAGATGGGGACTATCCTGCCAGTTCACACAAGGACCTGGTGGGACCCCCCAATCACTAAAGATGAGGAACATCCCTCCAGTTACACAAAGACCTGAAGGGACCCTCCAAGAAACAACCAACACGAAAGACCAACACCACATGCATAACCTTATAATTGGGGATTATCCTGCCAGTTACACAAGAACCTGGCGGGACCCCCCAATCACAAAAGATGAGGAACATCCCTTCAGCAACACAAGGACCTGAAGGGACCCTCCAACAAACCTTAAAACAGAACATTCTCTTGGATCGCACTTTAAACTAGCTTAGCTTAGCTTATCTAACCTCCCTTGCCCCTGGAGAACTGAGGGTCGTCTGTCACTGGTTAAGCCACACACCAGCCTTCGCATGGTGGAAAACCCACCTGCTATCATTCTTCTTCTGTACTTCCCACTTCTTAACTATACCTTGCCCTAAATCTCCTTGTTCACTATACAACCACGGCTCTCTTATCTCGTTGTTCCGACCGACTGAGGCCATGCAGGCACTGTAACACAGTCAACCAAGAGACAACGTCCACATCATAACCTCGATCTTCGCACAGCTACAGGACTTCCAAAGACAAATTCGCCCAGTCGTCTTACACTGGATTCCCAGTCATGTGGGGATCGGGGGAAATGACATGGCAGATGAAGCAGCCAAGGCAGCCACACGTTCTAGAATCGTACACATTCAAGTTCCAGCAAGCGTGCAACAGATCAAGAACTACCACAGAAAGACTACCAAGCTTCACATCCAAAAGAGCTTCTTTGACTCATTCAATGCTGGCTCCCAATTAGCCAAATGGTACCTGGTGGCTACTAAAGGGGAACCACCATATGCGGACAAGAAAACAGCAAGACAAACCCAAGTTAGCCTTCATCTACTACGACTAGGGTACAAATGCACCTGGCAGACGATCGGAAATGTTGTCAGGGAATGCATCTACTGTCAGGAGCCAGCGGCCAACCCACTAGAACATTATCTCCTCGACTGCGAAGTCACACAAAATCTCTGAAACAGAATTCGAAACTTCCAAGAAGAACACACAACACCAGCGGCCACTCTAACCCGAAAGGCCCAAACAAACCACATTCACGACCTTCTCTGGGTCATCACACTATGCTGCCAGACTGGGGGGTCACTAATTCTAAGGGGGAATACTTAACTCTAGTCTTAATTTCTAAGGGTTGCTGCCACCAGACCCCCTCTGGACAGCATGTAACTCTTTAGGTAGCGGGCATAGTGGACTGGGCATTGGGTTAGGTTTTCCATTGACCAGATCAATAAGGGGAAAGAAGGGTGAAACCATAACATGTCTTAATTAATTTATTCCCTATAAAGCATACTGGTAAAAAAACATACAAATGAATTGGTCTTCCTCAGAAGAACAACGAAAATGTTGGTTACCCAGATGGGCACCAGACGTCTTACATTAATGGCGTGTCATCCACATACTTATTGCATAACAATCTGTGACCACCTTACCTCGGTCATTCCTTCTTACACTATCCCTTAACACATCAGACTGCTCCACCTGTATGGAATATAGCACCGTCGGTTATCATACATAGTAGCACCATCTCAACACACATGTTACACTCCACCCCTGCAGGTATGGGACTCCTTGCAACTTTCAGGTATACACAACAGGCACCTCGTTCGCACACCGCCCTCGGCGGGTAAAGGCGAGGGCTTCACCCAGAGACATACCAGTACTATTTCTACGCCTGGTATTATAGGTCGATCCAAGTGACGACCGCAGAGTTTCTCACGGTCTCCTTATTTGTTACCACTCATTTGGAGTGGGGTGCTGGAAATCCACAGGTTCACAGTGGACTGGCCTAGCTGGGAGTAGTCACCACCTGTTGGGACGCTCATAGGGATAATGGCTGCCGGGCAGCAAGGCACTCCGACCGCATGGAACCTGAGGTGACGGTAGAACGGAGGGTACTCAGAAATAATGCCTGACGGGCAGTTATCACACCCCCTAACACATTACTATTACACTTATATATCAGGCAAAGCTTTAAACTGTAATAACTTCTATATAAGCCTTAATTATAGGGCGGGATATAGCCCGATAGGACACTGACCTGAGGTGACGGTAGAACGGAGGGTACTGAGGGCAGTGCCCTGCCGCTCGTCACCGCGTAGGCCTACAGTTTCCAATCTTTAATTTTTACTTTTATTTCTTACGGTTCTCACCTGAACACTTTTCGGTATATTGTCACTCATGCCGTATAAACACATATTTTAATCCTAAATTACACACTAAGGTAAGGTCTTGGTTTGCTAGTTCGTGGGTAAATTCATTGGGTTATAATATCAACGCGGCACACCCGAGGCGGGTACATGACGCGCCTTAAAACAAAGGCTGAATGTTCATGGCGGGGGTGTATCAACTTCACTTCAAACTGTAATGAGGGATCCTCCTCTCACACATTGCACTATTTGAACACAGACATAAGATTCTCTGATCACTGTACCTGTCGTGGGTATATGTCACGTGAGGATACGAGGTGTATTAAGTTCATACCGACGCATACAAGATATTTCCTTTCAAGTATAGTTTCTGGGTCACTTCCAACACCTCACATAGTTCTGATACATTTATACTTTTTCCAGATCATTGCTCTCATGTATTTTCATATATCTGTGGAAGTTATGTTCGCCATACGTTCACAGACGTAAATAGTATGACCTTCAAACCCTGATCCACACTTAGTCCTACAGTACACTAGTCCGGCTCAACTGGACTTTAACATTCATCTTATGGATACCCTGAGTTCTCCTTAATGCTATGAATACATACAATTAATATGATATAACTGTACCTGGGTACAATACAACACATGGTCTAGTAACATTGAGTAGGTGTGTTATCCTTTATCAATGTTTCCCGTTTTCTGAGGTTCTACAAGCGCGGTGGATTTGAATGTTATATAGCGTAATATGAATTAAATGGGTTTTTAGGAATGACAATGATGTGCGCAGTACAACACGATACCCACCACCCAAATATCTTGGGAAGTATCCTCCCCCAGCAAGTGCGGACTCCGGTTCGGGGGGCGCGCCACCCTGAAACTGACCACGTCCAAGAGTGGGGGTTGGTGGTAAGCGCTCACTTACCGAGGGTCCGCTCACACTTGCAAACCTGTAGTATCCTTTCATATCTGCAGGTAGGACAGCTTCCATCCCCAAATCCCCAATCCAGTCTGGCTCCTCCAAGAGCTCCAGCCGGAACCACCAAACGGGCCGCCTTCAGGCAAAGGTCCATGTCAGACTACGGTCCGACAATCTCAACAATAACAACAAAGAAGCCGTGAAGGCAGACTACACCAAACTCTTAAGCAGAGAAGACCTCCTCTAAAGAAGCTCCTCCACAGCAACTCCTCTACTACGCAGCAACTTCCCAGCACCAGACTGTTCTGTATATATATATATATATATATATATATATATATATATATATATATATATATATATATATATATATATATATATATATATATATATATATATATATATATATATATAAAAACACACGGGAAAAAGCACCACCTTAGCTTTATAAAGATCTTGCTCTGTTTCCATGAAATTGTCAAGATTTATCTTATCCACGTTTTCATTGTGGATCTACATGAAATATATATATATATATATATATATATATATATATATATATATATATATATATATATATATATATATATATATATATATATATATATATATATATATATTTAAATCGCCATTGTGAGTTTCCTTTCTCACCTCCATCCTTAGTGCAAGATCTCCTACATGTACGTATGTATGTGAGCCTGACAAAGAGAAAATAGACAAACACAAAGAGAAATTAGACAACTGGCCACAAACAATACGCTACAATTAGTGACCCACGGAGTGACGCACTCACACAAGGGAGGATGAGAAAAGGATCTCTCTTACAGTCTTCAACCACAACATTGAGGACTGGATAATTCATGTGGAGGCAGCTCTCACCGGCTCAACAGCTGATCCCCAAACTGTGGCCCACTAAATCAAAGGGACTTAAGAACCTTAATAAACAACACGGCGATGCTCAACCCTAGCCACCTCCTTATCATGGGGGACTTTAACTATGGCGACATCGACTGGAGAAACGAGTCCACCCCGAATGACTTGAATAACCCTGCTACTCTTTTTGTAGAAACTCTGAGAGATAATTTTCTGTTCCAACATGTTAAGAGACCCGACACATTATAGAGGGGAGCAAACACCCAAGCCACTTGACCTCATCATAACAAACGAGGAGGGTATGGTGGCCAGACTGGAACACCTTGCCCCAGTTGGTACCAGTCACCATATAATGTTGTCATTCAGATGTAACTGTTACCTAGTTCAGGATAAGGCCAGGCCAAGGTGCAAATATTACAAGGGAAATTACAATGGGATGAGGAAAGAGATGAGGGGTATCAACTGGCCTGACTTATTAAGGTACATTAAAGCAAACACTACGCTGAATATCATAACTAGTAAAGTGACCCATTTGATCGATAAATATATACCCAAGACCAAACCCAGTGCTTCTAGGAATACGAGGCGATCCCTACACATGAACCATGCGGCGGTCGACAAAATTAAGAAAACCCCCCAGAAATTCAAGACGTGGGTTGGGTCAAACGATGAGCAAGACAGGAGGATGTATGCAACAGCCAGAAACAAAGCAAAGATAGAGTGTAGGAGGGCTGAAAAGGGGTTCCAGAGGCTGGTTGCAAGCAAGGTCAAGTCAAACCCAAAGGCGTTTTACTGCTATACAAAGTAGAAATTGAAAACGCGAGTAGGAGTATCAGACCTGAGGCTGGTGGATGGTAGTTACGCAGATTCTGACCAGGATAAAGCTGAGGCATTGAACAGCTTCTCTTCCACGGTGTTCACAAGAAAGGATGCAACTAACCTTCCTGGTGGTTCTAGTGTTCCCTGAGGAATGCAGTGATGGGTAGGGAAACACTGGGTAACACTGAAGTCCGTTTATTATGGATGAGAGATATACAAGTGGTGACTCGCGTGTGCCATGCACGGCTCACACAGTCAGACTGAGGCTGCCTTGCCATATGGCAGCCTCGGGGCAATGTTGCCACATAACGTGCAGTGTTGCCACGTGATGATATATATAAATGCTACTCAGCACAGTAGCTTATGTACAGGGTTGCTACTTGGCACAGTAGCTTATATACATAACCTACATCTCCCTCCCCCCCTCACGCTCATAGTCTTTGTCTTGAGCGGACTTCTTAGTCCTAAGTCGCTCCGAGCGTCGAGGTGCACTGTGGGGCGGATCCTCGTGAGGTGTAGGTGACTCGTCCTCGGTCAGGGGGCCAGCAGCAGGGGGTGGGACTGGCCGGAGGAAGCGGCGGTTCCTCCACCAGACACGGCCGCTCGGCATCCTGACCTTGTAGTCCCGCGACCGGCCGACGCCCATCACTATGCCCACCTTGTCCCAACGTGTCGTCGTCGGGTCCTGGACGCGGACAAGGGCACCAATCTCCAGTGGCTGAAGAGGGCGGGCACGGTCGTCATACCGAGCCTTGGCGTCCTGGGCACGTGAAGCGGCGCGGCGGTCGCAGCTCTCGGCTCTGGTCTGCCAGTCCTTCGCAAAGGCCTTGGCGTGTGCAGGAACGCAAGAGCGGAGAGGGTGACCATACAGGATCTGGGCAGGGGAGCGTCCTGTGTGGGTGGGAGTGGACGCGGGTTCTGGGCAGCTCTGTGTGGCAGTGCCAGGCGCGTCGCTCGTTAACTCACGCACCCTGCTGGCGGTGTACCGAGCAGCTGGGATCTGCTCGGGAAAGTCTCTGGGCACCACGCCTAACTCCTTGCAGTGCTCCCACGACAACAAGGGTGTAGCGAGAGTAGGCCGCACGTCGATCCATCCGTGACACGACCTGTCGCCGTAGGTGATCTCTGCTTGAAAGGAGCCCACAGCGTCCGCCATCTGGGAACCGTCCGCATTGTAGTACTGCAGCTGCGGCGGTGGTCCCAGGCCGCGTTTGGTGAGGCCCAGTTTCTGGAGGTGCTTCAACCCAATCACCGTAGTATCAGCGCCGGTGTCCGGTATCACCTCGATGTGACCCGACACATCACCGTGTGTGACGGCGACGCAGATAGTAGGGGAAGGGGTAGCCCTGGGGCGTGTGGTCGATTCCACCCTCCTGATGTGACTCCGCTGCTGCTTGGGGCTGCGTGGGCCATCAGGAGGGGGCTGCGTGCGAACCACCCCGAGGGAAGTGCGCTGCTTCCCTCCTCGTCTCGGGCTTTTGGGCTTGAGTTGGCGGCAGCAGCAC
>NW_024735554.1:12416093-12518621 GCF_018991925.1 Homarus americanus
GTGAGGTGGTGGTCTGGTGGGTTACTAGTACCAGGTGGAGGATGAGAGTCTGTGCCCGGTGGAGGGGAAGGTGGTGGGGAGTCGTGTCTCCCATCTTGACGTTGTTCCTTCTTACCGCCCATCTTAGTGTGTGCGTCGACTGCACTGTTTAGTATATAAAGTGGCGCCTCAACAGCTCGAACCACATATATATGACATAAACAGCGCAGAAATAACGTGAGTGAGTGCGTGCATGCGTGTGTGTGTGTCTGAGAGAGCACTTCGTGGTGGCCTTAATGCCGGTGGCTAGAGCCGCCGGGTGGGGGGGGGGTGAGACCGTCAGTGTCTTCCCGGATGTCACACGAGAAGGGTGTACGCCTGTGTAGGGGTATCGAGATATTAATGTTGTCTAGCACTCAGGATGGAAGGAAACTCTAATGTGGTTTTCTTATATAATATAAGTTATATGATAGACAGTCTGGTGCTGGAGGTGCCGTGTGGTGGGGCTGCTCAGTAGAAGACGTTCGGTGAGTAGCGTGTTGAAGGAGGTAGATGTGCAGGAGCTTCGTTAGAGAAGATGTTGCCTGTTGCTGGCCTCCTGGTTGAATGAATGCTGGACAGCTAGGAGCTTGCTGGGAGGAGGTGTTGCGTGTTCAGGAAGTTGAGCAGAATGAGAGTTGGTTGGTGAGGAAGCTCAGAGAAGGACAGCTGGTGGGTTGCCATGCTCGCTGGCGGGAGCGAGGACCGCCAGGCAGGCGAGGAGAATCGAAGGCTGCCAGGCAGCGGCGGAGGAGGAGGTGTTGCTTGTTCAAGAAGAATGGTCAGAATGAATCTCAATGGAGAGACAGAGCTTATTTACCCAGCAGCAGCCGCTATGAGTCATGTTGGGAAAACCCGAGAAGTCGCCGGTGAATAGTTTCGTTGCTAGGCAACGGCACGTTGGAATGTGATAGCAGGTGGTGGCGGTTCTACGCAGTTTGTAGGGGAGACGTCCACTACACCTGCGTGCTCCGTGGGTACCACTAAAAAAGAGGCCAATGCTCAACTCTCAGCTCTAGACACACACTAATACACTGACACTAACACTGCCACCATCACTAAAAAGCACTGTGACGGCCCAACACTGCACATCGTGGCGAAACACAGCGCAACACAACACAACACACTATGAGTCGACGTGCATATCGCCGGCAGATGTAACCGTCGGCATTGTTCACACACTTGTAAGTCCACAGATCCTAGTCACTGCACCATGATGGTTACAAGTGTTCCCTGAAGAATGCAGTGATGGGTAGGGAAACACCGGGTAACACTGAAGTCCATTTATTTATGGATAAGAGAAATACAAGTGGTGACTAGCATGTGCCATGCACGGCTCACACAGTCAGACTGAGACTGCCTTGCCATATGGCAACCTCGGGGCAATGTTGCCACATAACACGTGCAGTGTTGCCACGTAATTATATACATAGGTGCTACTCGGCACAGTAGCTTATATACAAGGTTGCTACCCGGCACAGTAGCTTAGATACATAACCTACACCACCTATGTCTGGAATCTTCTACCACATCGAGACACAGGACCTCCAGTCTTCTCAGGCCCTCTCCGCCTTCGCATTGAGCTCCTGAACGCAGCCAAGGTGGAATTCAACAGATTCCTGCAAGACGGTATCATTCGACCTTCAAAGAGTCCCTGGGCATCTCTTCACATGGTACCAAAGCCACCATCCAATGACTGGAGGATATGTGGTGACTACAGAGCCCTGAACCTCGTCACCAAACCTGATAGGTACCCTATCCCGCATGCCCAGCAAGACCATCTTCTCGAAGATCGACTTGGAGAGTGCTTTCCATCAGATTCCAGTAGCACCTGCAGATATCCAGAAGACAGCCCTCACCACTCCGTTCGGTCTCTTCGAGTATGCCTACATGAGTTTTGGACTACGCAATGCAACTCAGACCTTCCAGAGGTACATCGACCACATGCTTTGCGACCTCGACTTTGTCACTGTCTACATAGACGACATTCTCGTCGCATCTCCGACTCCTGCCGAGCATCACCACCACCTACAGCTCCTTCTCTAACGCCTGCAGAACAACAACATGAAAGTTCATCCCGCCAAGTGTGTCTTCGGAGCCTCCTCCATCGACTTCCTCGGTCACAGAGTCTCGTCGAGTGGCATCCAACCCCTACCACAGAAGGTAACTGCCATCAAGGAGTTCCTCAAACCTGAAACAACGAAAAAGCTCCGAGAATTCCTGGGTTTAGTCAACTACTACCACCGCTTCATTGCCCAGGCTGCTAACATCCTCGATCCTCTCCACGATCTTCTCAAGGGACTCCCCAAGACGTCTCACAAGCCTCTCATATGGACTCAAGAGGCTTTTACAGCATTGACCACTATCAAGCAGCTCATTACACGCCTTACCCTGCTGGCTCACCCTGCCCCCACTCTCACAACAGACGCTTCTTCTACTGCCGTGGGTGCCGTCTTACAACAGGAGATCAACGGAACTCTCATGCCCATTGCCTTCTTCTCACAGCGGCTTCAACCATCTCAACTCAAATACAGCGCCTTTGATCGAGAGTTCCTGGCCATATATCTTGCTGTCAAGCATTTCCAGCACTTCCTCGAGGCCCGTCAGTTCACTATCTTCACTGACCACAAGCCCCTCGTCCACGCCTTTGCTCCAGCCTCCCAGACACATGCACTTCGTGTTCTTCGCCACTTGGCTTACATCTAGGAGTTCACCAGTGTTATGAGTGTCGGAAATAAGAACCAATGATTAGATTACTGGTCGGCATATGAACTTCGAATGATTCGTTGTGTAGTCACCGAAGCAGTTAAAATTTAGATATTATATGTTATACTGTACTTGAAATGTAACACTGGTTTCGATGTGTTAGGTAAAACCAAAGGTGGGCAGTTGTGCCACAAAAATTTGCGCCGCACATTTTTCCAGAGAGTTGCGGAACTGGTTGCGGCACAACTTCTACAAGCATTTTCAAGCGCAACGCGCAAAATTTTTCGGCAATAATTGAAAATTGGAATACGACCGCATAAACAAACGAGCATCCCTAGAGCCACGCATTGCAAAAATTTATGTTTCTGACGGAATGATTCAGCATAGACATGATACAGGTCGGACAGCATATTTCTGAACTGTAAGCCAGATGAGACCCTCGCCGCCCCACTCCTCTTACGTCGCTCCCTCATTCCCCTTCCCTCACTGTAGTTGCCAGATTTCATCTCTAGAAGCTAGAATTAATGTGAAAGATGAAATCTGGCAACTACAGCGAGGGAAGGGGAGGGTGGAATGATTCATATCATAACCAGTCAGGCAGTCAGTAGCACAGCAGTTAAGGCGTCAGTTTCTTGTTGATTTGTTTCTTGTTATTACTAGTATTATGGATCGTTTTGTAATGAGGAGGAGTCTGTGGCCAGCAGCAGTGATCCTGCCGCTGCCGACCAGGACATGTACACGGAAGTTGAAGTGACTGAGACTGTTGACAGCCAGTCCACTGAGGCCAGCGGCAGTGAGGCATTTTTTTGTAATTTTGTAATAAAATATTGATATTAACTTTTTTGTATCAATTATATTTTGTTTTTCTTGCAAATAACCAAAATTTGTTATTTTAGTATTTGTTTATTTTTATTTTGTTAAAGTTGCGGTTGCAGCGAAACTTTTTGAAAATGGTTGCGGTTGCGGCGCAACTATTTCAGCAGAGTTACGGTTGCCGTTGCGGCGCAAGAAAAAAAAGTTGCGCATGCCCACCTTTGGGTAAGACAAAGTAATGTTTATTATATCATCCAGAATACTAATGAACGAGTAAGACGTTCAGTGGTTGTTTGCAGATTCACAACGTGAATGTCTTTTGTGTGCGACGTCATTTCCGCCCGCCTCTGCTCGCTTGGTTTTGCCTCTCAAAGCCAGGTGGATTTTAGAAATGGGCTGGCAACCATAAGATAAGTATCTCCTCTCCTCTTGTATATTTCTTGTGGTATAACGTGTAAACCTTGCTCGACTTTTAAGAACACCAAGTATTATATAGTGATTTATGTATTTGATTAGGTTTAGTTTGTATTTGTTTATTTCTGTACATAACTGATATATTTATTGTTTTTGTTAATATATGCAATTAAATGTACATCATGATTTTCAATATACAGTGGGGTCTGCATTTACGCGATCAATTGAACCCGTGGAGGCCCGCGTAAAACGAGAAACGCGTAAATGAAATAACAGAACATATGGGATTAATTGAAATAGAGACTGGGCCGACCCCCAAACTCCACTTTTTCCTACACAATACCTATGTTGTAGTAAAAATAACATCTTAATTTTATGATGGTATGCACACACAATTAATATCTAAGAGAAATACAGTCACCGGTTAATGTCCATTCAAATAATGGACTCAACTCCCGCCCCCCCACCCTCTTCCCACGCTCGCTGGTTCCTCCCTCTCTGAGAAATGTTTGGGTGAAAACAGTAGGCTTACATTTTTAGTAATAAATAATACCTCAGACTAAAGTTAGGATAATATAATTGACATTGCTGGATTCCTTGCAAGACAGGGAATATTTTGAATATAAACGTCATATATTTTGCACAAAAGTTAAAATTTTTGTTCTTTCTAATCAAAATTCTTAAATTAGATCTAAAATTTGTATGTCTAATGCAAATTTTATGGTGTTTATATTTAAAATAATCACAATCTTATAAGAATTCCAGCAATGTAAATTATATTCTGGCCGGGTAATTTGTATGAATTTTATGAGCTTAAACAAATATCTTCAGTAAATACAGTAAACAAATTATACTTCACCCGCGTAAATGACCAAATTTATAACGTAATTAAAGCATTTCGATTCTGGCCAGGCACCGCGTAAATGACCAAACGCGTTAACCAAAACCACATAAATCCAGACTCCACTGTACCCCATAGTAATGAGGTGATGATTCTGGTGGGATCTATTCCTTGGACCTTCGATACAAAGAGAAGTTCAATTTGTGCTACAACCTAAGAGGCCAAAGGTCATAACACCAGCGACATCCAACACACCAAGGGCAGCCACAACGAGATCACCAACACCCTCTCTCGTTGTATATCCAGCATTCTTCCATCATCTCCACCCATTGATTACAGACAGCTTGCCGTAGTTCAAGAAAACAACGAAGACCTTGCAGCATACAAGACATCTCCCTCAGGTCTCGCCCTCCAAGAACTCCCCGTTCCTGGCACGAACAACAAGTTGTGGTGCGACATGTCCTGTGGGCAGCCTAGACCGTTCGTGCCTCACATCAACCGCCGCACCATCTTCGACTGCATCCATGGTCTCACCCACCCAGGTGTACGGACCTCCCAGCGCCTTCTCACGCAATGTGTTGTCTGGCTTGGCATCAAGGCTGATACTCGGAAATGGGCTGCCCAGTGCGTGGCCTGCCAGTCCTCTAAGATACAATGACACACACGGGCACCCTTAGGAACCTTTCCTGTACCCAAAGGACGCTTCCAGGTAGTGCACCTCAACATCGTGGAACCTCTTCCATCATCCTGCGGTAACACCTACATCTTCACCTGCATTGACCGTTTCACCAGGTGGACAGAAGCCATTCCCATGCCTAATGCTACAGCAAAGTCAGCCGTCCACGCCTTCCTGGCTGGTTGAGTCTCCCGTTTTGGTCCTCCCACGACTGTCATCACTGACCGAGGAGCCCAGTTGGAGTCACAACTCTGGCATAGTCTTCTACAGTTCCTCGGCACTTCCAGGCACTGCACTACTGCTTACCACCCCCAATCCAACAGCATGGTGGAGCGGTTTCATCGGCAGCTGAAGGACGTTTCCCAATTTAGGGTGAACCTGATTTCTCTGTGATCACTGTTCCCTAGTTCTTCCCCTATTGTGATATCTCTGATAATATTTTCTTTATTTGTTAATACTAGGTCTAATATATTGTTACCTCTAGTAGGTTCTGTAATTAGTTGTTTTAAAAAATTGTCCTGACCAACACTGGAGCAGGTTGAGGAGCCGGTGCATGCCCAGTACTTGCCAACAGTGCATAACAGAGACGTGACCGATCACCCAAGCGGCTAACGAGTCGATCATTAGTGAAGAGGATAAAAGAAAAGGAAAAGTAACAGAGACGTGACCGATCGCCCAAGCGGCTAACAAGCCGATCAGTGGTGAAGAGGATAAAAGTGAAAAAAAGTGTACTGCATCTAGGAATTCTTCAGATTCATAGTCACCTACAATGTTGTCCCAGTCAATATTTCTGAAGTTGAAATCCCCCATAATGCATAGGTTGTTGTATTTTGCTGTCCTCATTTCCTGCCATATGGGCTGAGCTGCTTCTTTCCCAAGACTTGGGGGCCTGGAAATCATTCCCATAATTAGTTTTTCTCTTCCTTCCACAATTTCTTCTCATACAGACTCGGTTCCTATTTCACCCTTTATTGAATTATTAATACAACATTTTATTGTATCCCTGATGAAGAGTGCGACCCACCCCCCTTTCCTACCTTCCCTGTCCTTGTGAAAATGGTTGTACCCTTCTATGTGGGACTCTGATAAAAAGTTCTTGTTTGCCAGATTCTTCTAAAGTTCGATGATTGCTATGACGTCTACTTTCTCGGTACATACAACCTCTCTCAGCAAGTCTATTTTATTTCTAACGCTCTGACTGTTTGTATAGTATACATTTAAACCCACCCTTCCCTGGTCCTGTTTTACCCCTTGTCCTGAGTAACCAATTTTACTCCCCAGGACCTGCTTGTTTTTTTACTCCCACTTACCCCGACCTCTCTCTACTGGCGAAACCCCCCCCCCCTTTGGAGTGACAATTTCATGCTCCAGGGATGCAGACAAAGTTGAATTATTAGACAAGTTAAAGGAAGGGATGAGTGGTGCTGCGGCTGGTCGATTGTTTGGTATAGGTATACAGTAGTGCACTAAGGTAGTATAAGTAGCTATTCACGGTTTTGCCTATTTGCACCATTCCTTGGAACCTATCCCTTGCGAATAATAAGGGTTTACTGTACTGCACTACAATAAAAAATCACAAAAAGTGAGTTCAACTGCTACCATTCATAATAAAAATACCCATAAGTTTTAATACTTCCTAAACCCTGTAATTCTCCATCACTGTACCTTGTTCAGGATCATAAGCTTTCAAGAAAAGAAAGGACTTTATTTCTTAAAGGCTTCCACAGAAGTCTGTAGGGTTATGTGATATTATGTTGTCTAGCACTCAGGATGGGATTGATGGAAACTCTAAGGTGGTGGTTTTCTTATATAAATATAATATATGAAAGACAGTCCGGTGCTGGAGATGCCGTGTGGCGAGAAGCTTGCTCAGAAGACAGGTTCAGTGAGTAGCGTGCTTGATGAGGTATCTGTGCAGGAGCTTCGTTAGAGGAGATGTTGCGTGTTGCTGTCCTCCAGGTTGAATGAGAGCTAGACAGCGAGGAGCTTGCTTGGAGGAGGTGTTGCGTGTTCAGGAACGTAGGGCAGAATGAATCTCAATGGAGACAGAGCTTATATACACAGCAGCCGGAAGTAAACCCGTGGGAACTCGCCGGTTTCTTGACTCCGTTGCTAGGGTATACGTAGCAGCTGGTGACCCCCCTCCCCCTCCTGGACAGCTCGCTTGGTTGCTAGGATACTGTCGCATTGGAATGCGGATGTAGCTGTAGGGGAGAGATCCACTACAATACTCCCCCTCCCCTCCATAACTTGGTGCAAAAGCCACTGCAATTTTTGTTTAAATGTGCCATCACAGTCAGGGGACTGTGTGATAGAATAATAACACTGACTTGCTGGGCTAGACAACCTTGGAACGGAGTGTGTGGATGTTCCTATTATAAACGGTATTTGAAACTTTGGATAAGCATTTGAGCAAGCAGAGTTTATAATACTGTACAGTATGTGTACGATTATATGAGTTATGGTAAAAAAAATAAGATTTACAATCTTGTATTAAGCTTTACTTATGATTTATAGGTGAAACATCGATACAAGCATTTGTATAATCTTATTTTACAGTGTTATAAGGCATCTGAGAGGGCAATGTGCAGAATATATCTTCATGGTTCATCAGAGGAGCCAATAAAGTGAGTTGTTGATTTTCATTATGAGGAATTTAGATGTTCTATAATTTAGAGACCTGATGTATCATGTAAAATTGAGTTGATTATGTTTACAGGGCAAAATCTACTGTCAATAAATAGAATTATAACATGTTTGATAATCCATGATACAATTTGACTTCAACTTCATTCACTACCATGATGTTAGAGAAAGAGATGGAGCAAAGCAAACGTCAATGCACTACAGCCAAGTGGAAATTCACCAGGATAGTTAACATGTGTGTGAAGAAAGTGTCAGACGAGGTATTCCAATACCTCGAGCCTTCATATATACTGGAACTGTTATGATTATCATGACATTAGATCTTTAATAGACTTTGTATGTTAATAATTTACTAGTATCCAGCTAAAGGCATGTTTAGTGAAGGTTGGTGGATTACTGCTAAAGTACAGCTACATTTTGATATGTGTTCTGACCTCGCTAGAGGAAATGTCACGGCAGACTTAACTCCAGGGGAGTAATTGTCAGTAATGGCTAGTGGTACTTGTGAGCAGGGCTGTGCCCTTCTGAAGGTCGAGCTAGTGGCTGAGTTAGTGAAGGTCAAGGACGAAAACTTGAAATTAAAGGAAGTGATTGCGAGGATGAAGGAAGAAGACATGAGATAAGGAAAGCCCATGTCTGACGAAAACACAGGCGAATGGAAGGTTGTGGGGAGAGGAATGACCAAACTGGTGGTGAGAAAAGACAACAAGGAAACGACAACAGCTAAGTGTAAAAACTCCTTTAGTCCTTTGATGACGAATTGGACGTTAGCAAAGTTAGGGACAGGGCTACCAAGGAAGGTACGAAAACCTTAATTGTTGGCGATTCTCAGGTATGGTACCTGGATACAGCTTTTTGTGGTAGAAATAAAAATAGGATGAGGGTGTGTTTGCCAGGAGCTGGGGTGGGGGATATAGTTGAGAGGATGGACAATATCTTGCCTGGTAATGGGAACAAACCCATTATCTGCCTCAGTACAGGAGGCAATGATATTGGCCAGTGTAGGAGTGAGGAGCTCCTTGATAAGTTCAAGACAGCTAAGAATGTATTAGGTTGAAGGGAGGGATCCCTATCATATGTGGTGTCCTGCCTAGAAGGAGAGTTGGCAATGAATGGTTGTTAAGGACAGTTGGTGTCAATGGTCGTCTTGACAGATATTGCAAGTCATTATCAGTCCCATTCGTAGACAACTGGGACAACTTTTACAGCAGACGGGACCTTTATGCTAGGGATGGGGTACATCTATCTAAGGATGAGGTGGCAACCCTGGCTTATTCTCTCAAGAAGGCAGTTCAAAAGATGTCAAAGTCTTTAAACTGCTAGGGGAACATAAATGGAGGAGACTGCAGTGGGAGCGGGTAAACAAAGTGAAAGGTTACAGGGAAATAGTGCTAGGAATAAGGACAAAACTAAATTAGGAAGGGAGCTAAAACCTAAACGCGACAAAGAGAAGACTCAGATCACGACTAACTTATGTCTACAACACAAACAGTAGAAGTATGAGAAACAAAATGGATGAAATCAGGGCGTTGGTATGTACTAAAACAAGTAGATATAATAGCATTCACCAAAACTTGAGATAAACTTAGTCACGTGATTTACCTGTCGAATACCAAATTGCAGGTTACAAATTATTCCATACCGATAGGCAGATTAGGAAAGGATATGAAGTAGCAATCTATGTCAGGGATAATCAGAAGTGTGAAATAAATAAGGAAATAAAAACTGAATTGAATACAGAAACACTTTGGATATAATTAATTGATGGTAGGGAAAAATTAATCACAGGAGTAATATATAGACCTCCTAATCTTGATAGAGTTAATGAGCGACTTATTTGGGATGAAATGCGCAAGGCATCCAGACATAGCAAAGTCTGTACTGTATAGTAGGCAACTTTAACTTTAGCCAAATTGATTGGATCGACCTTACAGGTAACTCAGCATCACAGGATTTTCTTGAAACAGTTTAGAACTGTTTCCTAAGTCAACATATAGCTGAACCCACCTGGGGTAATAAAATACTCGATTAAGTCTGTCAAACAGAGAAAACCTCCTTAGTAATGCCAAGGTGAGGAATGAACGTGCAAACAGTGATCACAAAGAAGTATGATTCAAATTCGAATTTAATTTCAGTCGCAAGGAAAATTCCATTAAGTCCCAGATTTCAGAAGGGCAAACTTTGATAGGTTGAAAAGGCGGCTGAGAGAAGGGGTAGCACGTTAGGGGGTGAATTACATGACCTCACATGAGGTGACCCCACACAATGTACCCACAGAGGGCGACCTCACTTTACCTGGTAACCTGATAAATATAACCTCACAAAATATGACGGTTGAGGATGACACGATCACAAGATCTGAGGTTGTCAAGTTCCACAACAATTTAAATACTGTAATGAGTTACTTAATGCACAAAGGCAGAACATACTATACAGAAAACTCAGATCAGACAACAATGACCCCAAATGGATAGATAATTATTTAAAGAATATTATTGGACAAAGGAAGGCTATAGGTAGGAGAATAAATCGTGGTGAAGTTTACCTCCGAGATTATTATCAGGTATTGGCCAGTAGGGTTAAGACCGAGATAAGAAAAGCAAAGAGGAATAACGAACTGAAGGTAGCAAGGGAGGTGAAGTCAAACCCCAAGGGATTCTTTCAAATGTATCAAGCTAAAACACGAGAAAAGATTGGACCAATACATTTAGATAGCGGCAAGCTAACTAATAACTACGAAGAAATGAGCAATAATCTGAAGAGATATTTTTCAACAGTTTTCACCACCAAACATTTAAACATGATGCCCAAGGCACCGACTACAGACAGAGATAGTGAAGAAAATAGATTAAGCAAGATAGA
The DNA here is from genome assembly GCF_018991925.1 of Homarus americanus. Classification (NCBI taxonomy): domain Eukaryota; kingdom Metazoa; phylum Arthropoda; class Malacostraca; order Decapoda; family Nephropidae; genus Homarus; species Homarus americanus. Next base: position 12,427,070 of record NW_024735554.1, read on the forward strand.
AGTGACTAGTAACGATGTTAGTTAGCAAATAGACAGGCTAAAGCCTAATAAGTCACCAGGTCCTGATGAGATATTTGCCAGAGTATTAAAGGAATGTAAGGAAGAGCTTAGTCTGCCCTTAGCAAATTTGTTTAACATGTCCTTAAAAACGGGTATAGTACCAGAATCCTCGAGGATAGTGAATGTAATACTGATTTTCAAGAAGGGAAATAAATCACTTTCCTCTAACTACAGTCCAATCAATTTAACATCAATTGTAGGCAAATTCCTGGAAACATTAATTTCAAACTTTATTCCAAATCACCTGGAGAAGCACAAGTTGATCAATGATTCCCAACATGGTTTGACAAGTGGGCATTCATGTCTAACTAAACTATTAACATTCTTTTCAGCTGTTTTTGAATCAGTGGATGATGGGCACGACTAGGATGTGGTACATCTTGACTTTAGCAAAGCCTTCGACAGAGTCCCCCACGAAAGACTAATAAGAAAAGTGGAGGCTCATGGCATTGCAAAAAAAATTCTAAAATGGATTAGGGCGTGGTTATAGGACAGGAAACAGCGAGTGACTATTAATGCCAGTAAATCCGATTGGAGTAACGTCACTAGTGGAGTACCCCATATATATCGACGTAGACAGCAACATAAGTAAATTTGCTGATGATACTAAAATAGGGTGTGTAATTAAATATGACGAGGACTCCGCAAAACTACGGGAAGACCTTAAAATTTTTTTCCAATGGTCTGAAAATTGGCAAATGAAATTCAATGTGGACATGTGTAAAGTACTTAGTCTAGGAGATGTAAACAGAGAAACCAGATACCAGATGAACAACGATGTTATAGAGAAATCTGACTGTGAGAAAGATTTAGGAATAATGATAAGTAGGAATCTTAAACCAAGTAAACAATGTACAGTAGTACCCTGCTTAACGCGGTCAATTGAACCCACAGGGTACCGCGTTAAGTGAACAACAGAACATATGGGATTAATTCCAATAGAGACTGGCCCGACCCCCAAACTCCACTTTTTGACGACACACAACTATGTTGTAGTAAAAATATTATACAGTAAAAGTCCAAAAATCCGGATGCCAGAAATCCGGACCACTTGAGAATCCGGACTTTTCGAAAACTCAAACTTAACTTTTTTTTTTTTTTTTTTTAGCTGGCTTTTGTGTGCATGCGTGAGCGCCACAGCTGCACAGCGACCACGCGGTCGCCACTTAAAACGAGCTATCAAACTGTGACAACGTATGTAATTTTGAATCCTACTCATTCCATTTACAGAGTACTGTACAAGCCCATAATAATGGCTCCTAAAGTAGATAAACTTCGTTGTGTGAAGAGAAAGAAGAACACTTTGAAATTGAGTGACAAACTTGAAATAATTAAGAAACTAGAACGTGGTGTGAGCAATACTGTTCTAATGGAAACATATAACATTGGAAAATCTACAATTTATGATATAAAAAAGGCAAAGAATAAAATTTTGGAATTCACAGCTTTATCTTTAAAACTGCTCTTTTAGATAAATGAAGCATGCTATATTTGCTAATGAATAAACTATCAAAATGTACCTGTTCATCTCTTCTTTATTTCTCCTGAAATTTGAATTTTAAAAGTACTGCCTGAGAATCCGGAAAATCCGAAAATCCGGACTGACCCAATCCCCAAGCAGTCCGGATTTTTGGACTTATACTGTATTAACTTTATGATGGTATGCACACACAATTAATAATTAAGAAAAATATCAATAATATTAGGTTTTTTAACACTTACATTAGTAGAAAAGATGGCTGGGCACACGGGGATGGGGGGTTGGTTCCGAGGCAGAGGGCAGATTATTGGCCCTCACCTGTATCACTTGTATCAATTGTATCACTATCCACCACAGAGGCTTGCAGGGCCTCTTTGTCAAACCCCTCAAAGTCCATATAAGTCCATATCCTCACTATAATTATCACTATCAATGACTTGGGCCGGCTGTGGTGGGTGGCGGGTGAAGAACTCGGTAATGTTTTGATGACTGGGCGACCTTGTGCGCATCGTGCCCACGCCGCTTCCCGCGTATATGAGTAGATGAACTGCGTTAAGTGAAAGTTCGGTTCTGGCGAGGCACCGCGTATATGAGAAATCGCGTTAAGTGAAACCGCGTTAAGCGGGGTACAGCTGTATATTTGCTCAAAACAAGGCTAAGTACAGCTGCTCCCCAACTTACAACGGGGTTAGGGACCCATATCCAGGTCGTAAGTTGAAATGATCGTAAGTCGAAAATGCTTAAATAATACATAGAAAATCTAAAATGGGTGACTCTTTTTCTTCTCAGCACCACAAAACTCTCACTTTTAAGCTTGCCAGCCATATTAATGTGAATTACAAACGAAAATTTTGTCAGTACTGTACACAGCGCAATCACTGACGTTGGAACTCGAAAATACATAATTTGACAAAGTTTTGGTGCGACTGAGGCGGTCGTATGTCCGGGTGGTCGTAAGTCGAGTAGGTCGTAAGTCGGGGAGTAGCTGTACTTGGGTTCATTCAAAGGAGTGTTATTTACAAGACTAGCGAGGTTATCCTAAAATTATATCTTGCACTTGTGAGATCTCACTTGGATTACGCAGTTCAATTCTGGTCACTGTACTACAGAATGGATATAGAATCCCTAGAAGGAATTCAGAGGAGAAAGACAAGACTATTCCCGGGCATTAGGAACTTTGGAAACAGAGACGGGTTAAAGCATCATAATTTGCACTCCCTCGAGAGACGTAGAGTGAGGGGTGATATGATCAAGGTGTATAAATGGAAGTCAGGGCTAAACAACGGTGACATTACGAAGGTACTCAAACTATCTAACCATGAGCGAACTCGTAACAATGGTTTAAAATTAGACAAATTTAGATTTAGGTGCGAAATAGGTAAACATTGGTTTGGAAATAGAATAGTGGACAAGTGGAACAAGTTACTAAACATCATCATTAACTTGAATACGCTAGACTGCTTCAAACATAGGTTGGACGGATATACGAGCGATAGGAGTTGGGCGTAAATGGGACTGTCCAGTATGGGCCAATAGGCCCACTGCAGTTTCCTCCATTATTATGCTCTTATATCATGCCCAAACTCTCATGTCATATAAACCAGAAAAATCACTTGGAAAAATCTGCCAGTGTGTGTTGTGACGGCACCGAGTGTGAGCTCTTTCATGACCGGACTTGATAAACACTGGAGCACTTTCAGATACATTCAGGAGCCGGTGCATGCCCAGTTCTTGCCAACAGTGCATAACAGAGACATGACCGACTGCCCAAGCGGCTAACAAGCCGATCAGTGACAAAGAGGATAAAAGTAAAAAAGTAAAAGTAATATCAAATACTATTTGATGGCTTGTAGCTTATAAGATGTCACACTGCAATTAATGTAATCTTAATGTCTACATCTGCAAAGGGGCATGCAACTGTAAAGTTATCATATGTGGTAAATTGCTTTAAAGATGTTTGGTTATAAAAATTAATGCCATAGGCATTAAAAAAACAATACTTGAGAGACTGCTTTATTAACATAGTACAGTACAGTATATTAAGTGAATATGGCATAGCATTAGTGACTGTAGTGTAGGATTTAAAAACACCACAGGTAAGTTACCATATGAAGAAGTTTGCACCTTTTACTTTTAAGACTGTATTCAGTATGCGTCATTAACACATGAGTTTTACAAAAAACACACCCTTATCAACAAGTTCTCCTTGTCAATTGGAGCTTTTACTATGGACCAGATGTTTGACATATGATTGTCTTCATTCAAGAGAATAAATCTTGTAACCTACATTTCATAACAATCACAAAACTGTTTCACAGACTATCCATGTCACACTGTAAGCTCCTTGCCTGTCTAAATTGCCCAATATTTCTCACTAACACTGACACTGCTACTGTCAGACATCTCTCAATATTATGTGTTAAGATAGCTTGCAATTTGGTAGTACATGGCCAAGGAATTCCAGTCTTGAACAGCCTTTCAAGATACTTTGAAATATTTATTTAGAAGCATTAAATAAAGAAAAGATCATTTACAATTAAAAGCAAGTACTGTAACAACAAAGACATGATGACTATGGAAATACCTAAATTAAGGCGAATGTGAGCAGAAAAAACTGTCTTGTCATTTTTCTGAGAACTAATAAAATTTTATTTGTGGCGCCTCACTATTCAGTGATTTTATACAAAATCAGACTATATGGTTAGTTTCATATACTATTTATGACTCCATAGTTAGTCTCACATCTGAGCAAAATCCCAAAATGAAAGTATTGGTAAAAATGACTGAGAAAGCCAAGTAGTTCTTTATGCACAAGGGCATTAATGAACACATCTGATGGGTTATTAAGCAGAAAATATCTAGCCAATCACATTTTAATGATACAAGGGACAGCCAAAAAATTTAGCAGAAGGTGTACTGTGGCAGGTTTCAACAGGACAGATTCCATCAACATATGTTGGATGTATACAGTGATGGTGCCCCCTCATATGTCCAAGTAACAAGATGGGCCACAGAATGACCATAGAACAGGATTATCTTCATGTGCCAGTGACAAGGCAACTGTGCCCCAGGTAAAAATTTTGATTATGGGGAGTTGGTGGTACAGTGGTAACACGCATAACTCTCACCAATATGTCAAGGGTTCGAGCCTCAGCCCTGATACATGTGAGAAGGGTGTTATCCAGTGTGACCTTACCAAACACCACAGGTTTCTTTGTTCCTGGTTTCCTCCTGTACTAACACTCGTTAGACCAACTGCCCAATCAGCTGGTAAGCTGATAAGTGACAAAAATTATATAAATCAGTACAGGTATCCCTCTAGATACAAATGGGTTAGGTTCCCCCAAAAACATTCATTAGGTGAATTTTTGTATCTCGAATAGAAAAACATATGGGAAAAATAGGGTTCACTTCCCCAATGATTAAAAACACCCCCAAAATACAACATCGGTCCACAAACAAGAAGAACATACCAAACTAATGGTAAATAGTACACAACTACTGTAATTTAGTACCTAACACATTAAAAACGTTAATAAAATAATATCTAAATGAAAATATGCAGATAAAACTGTCAGTGGCACCATTTGCATAGACTATGGCTGCTTCACCCGTGGCCACCATCAAGTGTTGTCATAGCAACCAGCCCAGCCACCTCTGCTGATTCTTAGCAACACTCCATCCTTTATTCTCATACACAAAGAAATGTTTATTCCCTTTATGTTTTTTACCTTATGATAGTCATTCCTTTAATTTTTTTTTTGCACATTATGTATGGGGGATTGTGTGTGCGTGTAAATGAGTAAAAAAAAAAAAAAAAGTTAAGTTTATCTATCCACTTGAGTTGGCAATGCAGATGGGACGCCATCAGAGCAAACAAGCTCCACGGCATCCAATTTGCTTTGGGTGCCTGGAGATATCAGAGATTGTCACGCCGCTGGGAGACTGCTTTGGCCTGCCTTCGCATTGGCCAGATGCAGCCGACTCATGGTTTTTAATGGAAGGTGCCCCCTTCCCACTGTGATGACTGCCTGGTCCCAGGGACTACTCGACACCTACTGGTGGAGTGCCCCAGTCTGACGAGATCTTTGTCATAAGCACCTCTCCCGGTACCAGGGAGGAGATGGGTCTTATCATCTCTCTTTGGTACTGGAGGAGGGAGCAGGTAGCATGGAAGGGGACACCCTCTCCTTCGTGGAGGAAGCTGGTATACTACACAAGATTTAAGTTTTATTTAATAACATTTAAATGTCTTAATGAAAGTTTTATGCTATTTATTATCTTTTTAGTTTTTTTTACCTTCTAAGCTTTAATTTAATTCAGCGGCATATGGCCTAAACTGTTGCATCGCCAGGGATGTAATTACCACAATCAATCAATCAATCCAAAAATGAGTTGAAAAGTAATCATAACATAACTTCCTCTCAGTTCATCCTGCTAACTCTCGCTGGTGCACGAAGAAATATTTATCCCCTTCATGTTTTAACCTTATAATTAATATTTTATGTTTGTAGGATTGTGTATGCATGTAATTGAATGAAAAAAAAAGTTGTTGTTTATGCACCAGAAATTATGAGTTGAAAGTAGTATCCATAACTCCTACCGCAGCCTGGTAGGGAGAGTGCGAAGAGGATGTGACCACCCCAGCTGACTCCCGGAGGCTTTCGATTTGAATTTTTGCCGGGACCCAAATTTGCAAAAGATTTTGTAACATGAAAAAGGTGGTAATTTAGGAAATTCGTATAAGATAATTTTCTTATCTCAAGGGATACCTGAAATGAACATAATGGTCAATAAGAGTAGCACAGATATTGGAATTTTACAGAGGGGTGCTGTGACCACCATTTATGAGCACTTCAGCATGTCTAAGATAAGGTATCATGAAGCAAAAATGCTCTGGATTGAACACCACAGAGAATTTTCAAGTTGTAACCCGATGAACTGCATGAAACCAATCCAGCCAACAATATTTCCCATCTGGTTATTGGGAATGAGACATGGATCTATCTCTCGGACCGCATGTCTAAGTTTCAATCCACGTAATGGAAGCACAAGACTTCTCTTCTTCCCAAAAAAGTTCCAAACACAATCTGAGTTGACAAGATCATGGTTTCAATTTTTGAGGATGCCAAAAGGATTATGTCAATAGACTAAATGCTGTGTAAAACAGTGACCACAGTTTACTATTAAGCTAGCCACATAAAACACTGTACAACATCATCAAGAAATAATGGTGGGAAATTGTGACCAGATGTGTGCTTCTGCGGTAAGTTAGTACAGTATACAAGTCCACAAGGCCCATGTTACATAAACTGCGATTTATGTCTGTGGTTTTGAGCAGCTCACTTGGGGTTAGGTCTGGCCCCAAGTAATTAATGTCCATTGCAAAAACTGAAGTCACATCTGTGTTATCACCACTTTGAAGATGTGGAGGAGCTCAGAGAGGCAACTGAAGCTTAGTTTAACCAGCAATCAGTATTATGATCTAAGACTGGCAAAATAAGCTTAAAGGACAAATTGAGAAATTACTTCAAAGGACACTGCACTGATAATTGTTTTAGTTTTCTACTGAAACTTTTTGACTGTCCCTTGTATTCTAAAAATAATCAAAAACAAACCTAGAGAAGGTACTGTACGTATATACCTCGACCTAATGATAGGACCAGCATGAAACTTGTAATGTATCTGAATAAATTTCACTTCACAGAAGGACAGACATGAGTAATATACCCATCAAAAAATAATAATACAGTAATCACAATTAAGATTAATATACATTAATATACAATAAAACTTATCATATTTTAACATCAGAAACAGAGATTCCAGCCAACAACAGCACAAATAATCTTGACAATACAAATGTGAGCTGGGACCATAGATAAAATTCAATAATCAATGTGATCCTCCACACACTCTTAACACTGACAAATGGTAACAAGAGAGACTTATGGTAAACTGTATATGCTTCCAAACATGCAGCTAAGTGTAGCATTAATCTTAGTTTTATAAGACCTGGTACTGAAGAATTTGTGGAGCATACTGTTAGAATTTAAGATACTCTTCTCCTGTGTATTACCAACATTTTGAGCACTATAACATTTATTATAGGTCCTACTTGGTTTCAGTGACATTCTGACTGATGGTCATTGATAACACCTGGACCAATGAATGATTTTATTGGAGATGATGTTGAGAAGCAGCATTTAAATTCTATTAGATGACCATGAGAGCCTAGCACAATTACATGACAACTGTCACCAATGAACAGTGAGCCGCGGAGGATTAGTAACGAAGATACAGTATAGTGTATACAGTATTTCAACCATAGTTATTAAAATAAAATAGTAGTAAGCTTTAATGAATTAAAAGTTCAAAGCACACTGAAGAGCTTAAAAAATCTGTAATCACGATTTCTATGTTAAACTGATTACTCAAAAAGAACTTCCTATTGCACTCAAGACATATATTTGACTTGTCTACATTAAATATCCTTCCTCTTGGTTACTGCCCTGTTGGGTTTTAAATTATGTTAGCATTGTCAACCTCCCTTTTTCTTCATGCTAACATAATCTTAAAAATATATACACTGTACTGTGATATCAATATCATTTGTATTTTGTGCGAATATATTTGAAACAGAAAGTGTGCACTGTAGTGTAATACATACTCAAACTCCATGTTTGACCAATACTATTTTTTAAAATATGAAATAAAATAAAACATAACTTTGCACTTTAACTGTCAATGTAAAATTATTGCAACTTGAAACATAAACATAAAGACCAATTTAATCATTAAAATTTAAGTCAGAATCCCTTATCGATTTTTCTGTAACAAGTTAACATCTGATGTTATGGCCCATTCTTTCGCTGTACAACTCAAGTATGCTATGTATGTTTTCTTCAAGAGTTGAATTCATATTCCCTACTTAAACAGTTTGAAAACTTGTTAACTGTAGACTGCACAACTTTTAAAATCTTGTGATCATATATAATTTCATCAATTAATTTTAATGACTATACAGTACAATACCATGGATAAATATAACAAATCCATAATACAGTACTTGCCTCAAGTAATATGGTAGCCACCTCCAATTCTAATCCTGCAAAGTCTAAATATATTTTCAACCCTTGACAGTACGAAAATACAAAACCAACACACAACACTTCACGAGCAATAAATTTTTGATACTGTAATGAGCAATAAGATTTGTCTATGCAATAAGGATGAATGCCTAGGGTGAACGTCCTACATGCTGGATATTTTACAAAGACTAAGTAGAATGGATAAAACTGCTTGTCTTTGCCTATTGCTAAATTACTGTGACATACATCCCCAGCCTCACTGCCTCTATTTACTACAAATAAAGAAATAATCAAAGTCAGTGGGGGGATATGTTTTCTTCTCTTTGAATATATATAAATTTTTCTCTGCTTTCCTTTTATTCGATTTTTTATTCTCTTCATTAAACTGGCTATGTCAGACTGACATTGTTTCCTTGCTATACCATTATGATACTGTCTTTTGCCTATATTTTCAGTAATCATTGAAATCCTTGTCTTTAACAATTGATAATGGTAATAATAAAATTCTGATTCCACCACCTCAACATAGGCCTCCAACTTCACATTGCTTGTCTTCAACCAAAGAGCTTGTCGAAGCATCCGTGACAGTACGGTTTGTCGTTTTGTTCCTTGAAGGTACCTTTGTTCAGTTGCTTCAGGCAGAAAGAACACACAAAGTGTTCTGGGTGGTATTTCCTGAACATGGCTGTGATGCACCGCCCTGTGAAAAGTCAGTAATTTAGTGTGGTATAGTGAGGCAATACAGTGTACAGCATATTAAAAACAGTTTCAGTACTGTATCAACAATTATCTTTTACCATGAAAGCATTTTATAGAAAATAGCCCTTCTATGTAAATGTAAATAAATGCCCTGAAGGTGATGATGATTTGTTTTAAGAATGTGAGTTTCACCAAGATGGAATATTGTACATGAATAGGAAAGTAATGCAAGTCTGGGAGAGATGACAAAGCAATGCAAAAAGCACAACAGCTAAAGGGAGTACATTGTATTGCACAGTACACTGAAATAGGTAGGTAACAAACCAGTGATGGGCTTGCTGCATCCTGCACAGAGAGAACCCCGCTTGGCATGGTAGTGGGTCTCGCAGTATGGCATCCCCTCGTGATCGAAGAATGACCCTCCATTGAATGGCTGCCGGCAGTCCTGCAAATACACACACACACATACAACACTTAATAAAAAATTTGGTAATGGCATCAAGAGAGGGTTATCAAAAATAGCAGGCAAGGAGAAAACAAATCAACATGGGTGTAATGGTGTAACATTCTAGACTTACATGGATAAAGTATCAGTTTCAAGAACTCACCTGTTACACATAAAATATTAAGGCATTACTATTGAAAATGTCAATTTCTTTAGTAGAGGTTGCATGATGTTGACAATGAAATCCTGGGGAGGGAGTGGTATATAGCTGCTATCTTAGGTTTTAGAAAAATAGCTTTGTTCCCTGGTAACTATGTGAGCTTTGAGCCAGAAATTATGAGCTGTACCTGCTTTACTAAGAAAATGGGAGGTAAAGAGATTAATTTTCTGTCTGAACTGAATGAGTAATATGGAAAGAATGATTTATCAATGAACAAAGGACAGTCTACTTAATCAAGGGATAGTTAGGATAGTGGTGAGGAACCTCTACTTTTGGTGAAAAACGCAGCAGCTTTTTTCCCCCGGTGAGAGTTAGAAGTCAGTGGTTAAATGAGAGGGTTAACATAGAGAGGATAAGAAGAGTACAGAAGTTTGATTTGTTACTTCCTGCAGATGTTGCTAAAGGAAGGGTAGACCAGAGAGTTGTGTTGAGGGAAAAACCTAACAAGAAAGTTTCTAAGCAATGTGTCATGACTTTAGAAGGCATACCCAATCCCTGATAAAGGTACAGTACTCATCTTCCATTATCTGTGGAAGGTGCTCTTGGAACTTGCTAACGGTCAGACAATTCAAAAGATTGTTGATAATGAACTTAATTTTGGGACTATTATATGCATAGTTCCTCTTTTAAGTACAATCATTTCAATGTAAGTTTGGATGAAGCATTTTGGTGCAGTTAAGTTGTAAAAAATTCATCCTTCCTGAATTCCTGCCCTTTTTCACAAAACAAGCATTTGTTCTTACAAGTACAGTTTGGCGAGATAATGGAATGTTGCAGGACTCCAGCTTTCATGGGTAAAGCTCCATATTAGAACTGATAGCAGATTTAAGTACCTAAGCAGATTTCTACTTACAAGTTGTCATGGGTTGCGTTAGGTTTACCCAAGCAACCAACTCCAAAGTTTGTTTTACTAGAGATAAGGCACCTGGCGAGGCATAACTGGGACATATATTTTCCATTAGTGGTATGTTAGCCAGCCTATAGGGGGAGACCAGTGAGACAGTGATGTACTGTTCATCGCCTCACGCCCCAAAACCTCATTTTAAGTAGTATCCCCTAGGCCATGGGTTAGTTAAGACATCGTCCCCATCCTCTCCTTCCTGAAGGGTATGGGACACCACACAGAGTCCTCCACCGCCACCCTGTCCTGTGGACCGTCGTCGACATGAGATTAAGTGTGTTAACCTAGGTTTGTTATCCCGTGGAAATATCACGTGTGGATGCCTGGTTGCGACAAAAGCAATCCAGGCTGGCCTATCAAACCTACAGTAAATATTTAATCAATTCACACTTACAGAGTTCTCCTGCACGACACCCGTCTACAGTGACCATGATTGACACGAGATTAAGTGTGTCAACCTAGGTTTGTATTCTCCGTGGAAATATCACGTGTGGAAGCCTGGTTGCGACAAAAGCAATCCAGGCTGGCCTATTGCACCTAAGTGGTTAATTCAAGTCACACTTACCAGTTCTCCTTGCTGCGACAACTGTCTACAGTGACTGTCAGCGACGCGAGACTATGTGTGGTAACCCTAGAGTACTTATGTTGTTATTCCCCGTGAAAGAAGTTCTTGTGCAGAAGCCTGGTCGCAACAAGAGGAATCCAGGCTGGCAGTAAATGTATCACTTGAAGAATTAAGGCTCTGTTAAGTCATACCCATAGTAGAGTAATCACATGTGTCCCCAAGTTGGAAATTCCCTCTTTTAGAAGATTAATTTTATTACAGCGTGAATGTGAGTGAATCATAAATCCATGCAAATTGTAAATCAATGTATGGAAGCTTGACAAATAAATGTAAGTGCAATTATCGGCCCGTATCTGTGATCCTATCTTATTCTTACTAAATGTAATGACTGATTGGTTATGAAAAAGTATAACCAATAACTTGGATGGATGTTGGAAATTAATGGAACTCTTTAAATCATCATTTATCAAGTCTAAATCATGGAATGTCGAGTGGGGGAGTGAACTTCTATTTAGATACACCATAATCTCCTGTAAGTAACCAGTGTGAAGGTATCAAACTCTACGGTAAGAAATATAAGAAACACAATATATTATAATCTTTATATAATATAATCCACTCTTACACCACTACGACGAAAAACCATGACAGAAGTTCTCTGTGACAAAAGTTGTACCTTCAGTTATTTCCTCTTATCTGTTCTAATGTTAACTATGGTAAATTACCGTTTGGGCCCTTTGCTAGATAAGTCTTCAGGTAAGGATGGTCATATGAAGCTGAAAGTCAGTTCATTTGGTAGTCATTCATCAAGATATGCATCAATTTTTTAATCTTTCTTTTTGTTGAAGAGTCCAGGCCAGGCAGAATTAACAGTTAGTGTGCTAATTCCTGAGGGATTTTGTGGCTTTGTTAGTCCATTATAGCCTTATACCCATTCCATAGTCTCTGAGCATCAGTCACAGAACAAGAACAATTAAACAAATGGGAAGCTGATTAATAGAAGGGGCTTGAGCATTCAGGGGAAGATCTCAAGTGGATTCTCTGCCCTTGTAAAATAAAAAAAATAAAATACAGTGGTCCCTCGGTTATCAAACACAGTTTGTTCCAGAAGGTCGTTCCTTAACCGAAATCAGTGTTTCAATGGGATTTTGGGTAATTGGTTCCAGCTCACCGAAAATTACATACAAACTAAAAATAAATGCAGTAAAGTACACTTACTTTGAGGTGTGCATGTAGAAGGTTCCTGGTTGATGATGATAATTGGAATTAGAAGTGGGGGTGGAGGAGAAGGGAGAAGAGAAGGAAGTGGGGGTGGAGGAGAAGGGAGAAGAGAAGGAAGTGGGGGTAGATGAGAAATCACCCCATGCTTCATGCTGCCATTTCACCCATAAAATTTTAAGTTCACTAGGTGTAATTCACGATTATTTTCTTTAAATCAACACTGCACTGCACTATATATTGTTAATATGTTGAATAAATTTCAGAATGACCAATAATTGTACAATACTGTAAAAACGTAAAAATAGTTTATGTTCAAGAGAGTCTCAAGCAAGATGTTACCTCCACTGAGCAGACACACAAACTGACGCCTGCTCGGTGAGTCAAGTGGCTGTTTGGCGCACTAAAAACTAGTTTCCTGTACTTCAATTATGTTCAATAATTGTTAAAATTACTAAAAATTTTAATATAAAACTTTTAAAATTATTGAAGAGTACAACCTTCTTGCTATTTACTCAAATAGGAACGAATTTAAGCCCTAGAACCGATTACTGTATTGGCGGACTAATATTCCAGCTGGTGAGCAAGCGAAAACATGTTGAGAAGAATTCGTAAGGAATTTGTAAATCAAATTTTTTTCGTTAACCGAATTGAAGATTCTTATGGAAGGTAATTCGTTAACTGAAATTTCGTTAACCGAGGCTTTCGTTAACCGAGGCGTTCGTTAACCGAGGGATCACTGTAATAAAAAAATAGAAATTCTCAGAAGTGAGCATCCAGGAATCCTTGGTACCAGCCCAACAACACCACCAAGCAAAAGGGGGATCTAGGACATCTGGAGCATGGTATCTCCTCTTAGGATTATAATGGGGACTTTCAGAATGTAAATCTGGCTAGTTCTACAATCATGGTAGTTCTGAAGATGTAATCCTTTTATCTTCTATCACCATAATTCTTTAGTGTAAGTTTAGGTGCTTTGTTGGGAATACAGGTAGTTCTATCTTCGTGTTCGCGACTGCAGATCCTTCTGCAAACGGTGGTAGATCTAGGGAGCATGTTGGAGTTACAAGGCATTATTAGAGCAGAATCCTTCAACTGTTGTTTACAAAAAAAGCCGTTTTTTTCTAAAATCCAGTTTTCTCCTTAAGAAAATTAGTTGAGATTTGGGTTGAAAAGATGGGTGAAACAGGGTTGGTAGTTCCGTTAAGTCTTGGCAGGTTTGTAAAGTTCTCGGTTGGTCTTATTGAAGCTTGTCTTTATGGTTACACATAATGCTGATATTTCAAGTTTCTTGACAGAATCACTTAAAGATTCTTTTTAGAGGTAATATGGGTCACCTTAAAGGCCTTTCCATGGTTATGTTTGTTTAGTCAAGCCAAAATTTAAACTTTTTTGGTGATGGATTTACTGATTTGAAAGTTAAGGAATATTAAATAATCTGTTCACAATTTAGTAACAGATATAGTAAGTGTGTAGGCCCCAGGCTTTTCATATAAATCAATCTATTAAGACATTTATAGACTTCTCTCAATCCTTCTATTTTAATTAATCCTCTTGAGCATTGCAAGTATGGTTCATTTTTGGGTGTTTTCAACATCCCGGGTTTTTAGGACACAATCAGTACTTGTACTGGGATCCCGGGACTTACCGTACTGGTTTATGTAAAGAAGGGTACAGTACTATATTTCATACATGGTTTACATAAATAAGGGTACAATATTTCATACATGGTTCACGTAAATAAGGGTAGCATATTTCATATATGTACCTGGGGGTATATGAGGTTACACGGCATAGCATACAATTTTCTAAGTTAAAGTTTGACATATACAGTTATGGTAATAATTTTTTATAAGCACTACTGATGAGAAAGCTGCCTCACAGATATATAGGTGTTTCAAAATTGTACCAGAAACTTGACAGCTCGATTTTTACCTGCTGAATGTCTCCTTCGATAAAATAATCTAAAACTTTGATATATCATCATACACGTCGAAATTCACCCTTACCTCATTGTCAGACTGTAATTCTGCCATTCTGAGTGCAAAAGAGCAATTTGTTTTACATCTGTCTTGAACGGAAATTGAACAAAATCACAAGACTCGGTAAGCAACTCGGGAATCTATCATTGAAATTTGCTGCCATTTTCTGTCCATATCTGTGAGAAGTAGAGAGTGAACTGAGCTGAGAAAAGTTCATAGGCAGGAGTGTGGAACTTCTGTTGTGAAACGTGTCATCAGGGCAAACCTGACCTCCATTGACCTGACCTGACACAAGGAGAATATCTGTGTTAATCCACTGACCATAATTTATGGTCCCAACTTAATGAGATAGCACCTGCCAGCCACATCCTTCAGCCTTTGACACCTGTACTTGAAAAAACTAAAAAAAACAAAACCGACCACTGCAAGACCCAGGTGATTCCAGCAACCACATGAGCTCTACAGGAGCTCAGCAACCCCATGACCTCTATGAGACCCCTTAAGATGTCGCGACCCTGTGTTTGAGAACCACTGCTCAAGTGTCGTTTCCTAACTGACCCGTTAATGTTTATTTATACATTCTCAACTGCTCATTCCTTGTGTCTAACAGGTGATGGAGTGTAGTGACCACAGTGGCTACTGAGTGTGGTTATAGGTACCAGTATGATGTCCAACTCCATATGGGAGCTGTGCTGTGTCCCCCTTTGTTCAGCAGAGTATGGTACCAAAGTGATGATGTGATGTAAACCCAGAGCCTGGCTCTTTCCAAAGTGTTTGGATAAATACTCCCTGGTTAAATCCTCCTGTATGAATCCGTATGGAAGGGTTATAAGTATTGTATCAGTACAGTACTGTATTACATATAGTAAGTACTGTACTGTACAGTAATTAGTATGATATGGCTTGTGTTTGTTGGGGGTGAAAAATAAGTGTATCAGCTGTGCTAATGGCCAATGTGTTGATGTAGGGCTATTCCTGTAGTTTCTAGTTGCTGGTACTAGGTAGTCACCAGTGTGATCTATAGCCAAGGTGCTTAATGGTGTTATAAATACATGTAATAGTAAAAGTGTGAGTGTTGCTTTGAAGGTGCTTGTAGTGACTACCATATGCTTGGGGCCACTGTAATAGACTACTGTATTATCATCGAGCTGTTATTTTTCTACTGAAGTATTACAAGTGTTAATACTTGAAGATGCTTATTTCTCTAATGACAATGTAACACCAAATACAGTGACCCCTCGTTTAACGAAATTTCGGTTAACGAACTGCCTTCCATAAGGATCTTCAATTCGGTTAACGAACAAAAATTCGGTTAACGAATTTCTTACGAACCGACCTCAACATGTTTTCGCTTGCACTGACCGGGCAACCAGCTTTAGTATCAGTTCGCCAATACATTAATCGGTTCTAGGGCTTAAATTCCTTACTATTTTAGTAAATATCAAGAAGTTTATACTATTCAATAATTTTAAAAGTTTAATATTCAATTTTTTAGTCACTTTAACGATTATTGAACATAATTGAAGGTAAAGTGACTAGTTTAATGCGCGGCATCCAGCCTCTTAACACAGCAAACAGGCGTTAGTCTCTCTCTGTTTTCACTGGAGGTAACATCTTGCTTGAGACTCTCTTCAACTAAATGCTTTTTTCTGTGTTTCCAAGCAAATTATTGGTCATTTTGAAATATATTTTACATATTGACAATATATAATGCAGTGCAGTGTTGATTTAAAGAAAATAATCTTGAATTACACCAAGAGAGCTAAAATTTTATGGGTGAAATGGCGCCATGGGGTGACTTCTCTTCCACCCCAATGCCTTCTCTTCTTCCTTCTCCTCCACCCCCATTCTAAATCCCATCATCATCATCATCATCATCATCATCATCATCCAGGAGCCTTCTACAAACACACCTCAAAGTAAGTGAACTTTTCTACCGTTTTTGTTGAATTTAGGAAATTTTCGGTGAGCTGGAACCAATTACCCAAAAACCCATTGAAACAATGGTTTCGGTTAACGAACTTTTCGGTTAACGAACGACCTTCTGGAACGGATTGAGTTCGTTAACCGAGGGGTCACTGTAGTATTTAATTTTGTGCAAGTGTTAAAGTGGTGTTTATTAAGCATTGATTGAACCCACGTGGGAGTTCCTTTAGTTTGTAATTGATGATTCAAGATGTTCAAGGTACAAAACACTTTCTTTTAAAAATAGTAAATAAGTATACAGTTAACCCTCACTTTACGCGGTTAATGTAACCCGGAGGGTCCCGCGTAAAGTGAGAAACGCGTAAAGTGAATAACATAACATATGGGATTAATTGAAATGGAGTCCGGGCCGATCCCCAAACTCCACTTTTTGACGACACACAACTATGTTGTAGTAAAAATATTATCTTAACTTTATGATGGTATGCACACACAATTAATAATTAAGAGAAATATCAATAATATTAGGTTTTTTAACACTTACATTAGTAGAAAAAATGGCTGGGCACACGGGGATGGGCGGTTGGTTCCGAGGCAGAGGGCAGATTATTGGCCCTCACCTGTGTCACTTGTATCAATTGTATCACTATCCACCACAGAGGCTTGCAGGGCCTCTTTGTCAAACTCCCCAAAGTCCATATAAGTCCATATCCTCACCATAATTATCACTATCACTGACTTGGGCTGGCTGTGGTGGGTGGCGGGTGAAGAACTGGTAATGTTTTGATGACTGGGCGACCTTGTGCGCACCATGTTCGCGCAGCTTACACAACATGGCGGATGGCGGGAGGTTTGGATCCAAAAGTGGCGCAGCTCGCCAGCCGCTCTCCGCGTAAAAGGGTACACGCACCGCAGAATGTGAGCATCTTGGGTTCCGGCAGGGCACCGCGTAAACGTGGAAACGCGGAATGCGGGACCACGTAAAGTGAGGGTTAACTGTACTCTGTGTATCACCCTTCATTCCTTCTAACTGTTCTAACATAATTTGATTATTTAAAATACATTCTGCAGAATTCACAGCTGCCAGCTACCAAAAGTTTTACAGGCTGATATTATATTAGTACTATATTCTGACTAAAAATGTGGAGGGTGGCAGCATTTACCATTTAGTAAGTACTGAAAAGAATGCTTACTAGTGTACAATGAAAATGGATTTTTCTAATATGGTCATAGGAAAGTACACAGGGCATGAGTAAATAAATTTAAGGAAATTATTAAAAAAGTGCAGACGTGAAAACCCCGCCTGTACACTGCCACCATAAGCTTAGGGTTTCTGATCTAAGTCTTGGACCAAAGCTGATACCCACCATGAGAAGAAAGCAGCGGTCCTGCGTGAACTATGCAAACTAATGAACGATTGGTGAAAAAATATAGCACGTGAAATACAAAAATTTTGGGGATCAACACACACACACGCACAGGGTACTCCAACACACAGGGTACTGCAACACACAGGGTACTGCAACACAGAGGGAACTCCAACACACAGGGTATTCCAACACACAGGGTACAGCAACACACAGGGTACTCCAACACACAGGGTATTCCACCACACAGAGTACTGCAACACACAGGGTATTGCAACACACAGGGTATTGCAACACACAGGGTATTGCAACAGACAGGGTACTACAACACACAGGGTACTCCAACACACACACACACAATACTCCAACATACAGTACCCCAGCACACATGGTACTCCAACATACAGTACTCCAACACATATATAATACTCCAACATACAGTACTCCAACACACACAATACTCCAACACACAGCACGCCAACACACACACACACACACAATACTCCAACACAGCACTCCAACACACAGACACACACGCAATACTCCAACATACAGTACTCCAACACACACAATACTCCAACACACAGCACTCCAACACACACACACACACAATACTCCAACATACAGTACTCCAACACACACAAATACCCAACACACAGCACTCCACACACACACACACACACAACACACACACACACACACACACACACACTCCAACATACAGTACTCACACACACACACACTCCAACACACACACACACACACTCCAACACACACACTCCACACACAATACTCCAACACACAGCACACACACACACACACTCCAACACACAGCACTCCAACACACACAGCACTCCAACACACACAATACTCCAACACACACAGCACTCCAACACACACAGCACTCCATCACACACACTCCAACATACAGTACTCCAACACACACAATGCTCCAACATACAGTACTCCAACACACACACTCCAACACACACACAATACTCCAACACAGTACTCCAACATACAGTATTCCAACACACACAACACTCCAACATACAGTACTCCAACACACACACAGCACTCCAACACACACAATGCTCCAACATACAGCACTCCAACACACACACTCCAACACACACAATACTCCAACACAGTACTCCAGCATACACACTCCAACACACACACACAACATATAGCTCCAACAACAGCACTCCAACACACACACACTCCAACATACAGTACACACACACACTCCAACACACACACTCCAACACACAGCACTCCAACACACACACACTCCAACACACACTCCAACACACACTCAGCACACCATCCACACACACACACTCCAACACAAACAATACTCCAACACACAGCACTCCAACACACACAGCACCCAACACACACAGCACCATCACACACTTAATACTCCAACATACAGTACTCCAACACACACAGCACTCCATCACACACACAATACTCCAAACACACAGCACTCCAACACACACAGCACTCACACACAGCATACTCCAACATACAGTACTCCAACACATACTCCAACACACACAGCACTCCATCACACACAGCACTCCATCACACACAATACTCCAACACACAGCACTCCAACACACACAGCACTCCAACACACAGCACTCCATCACACATAACCCAACATACAGTACTCCAACACACACAGCACTCCATCACACACAATACTCCAACACAAACAATACTCCAACACACAGCACTCCAACACACACAGCACTCCAACACACACAGCACTCCATCACACTTAATACTCCAACACAGTACTCCAACACACACAGCACTCCATCACACACAGCACTCCATCACACACTTAATACTCCAACACACAGCACTCCAACACACACAGCACTCCAACACACACAGCACTCCATCACACACTTAATACTCCAACATACAGTACTCCAACACACACAGCACTCCATCACACACACAACACTCCAACACACACAGTATCCAACACACAGAATATCCAACATACAGTACTCAACACACACAGCACTCCATCACACACTTACTCCAACATACAGTACTCCAACACACAGAATACTCCAACATACAGTACTCCAACACACACAGCACTCCATCACACACACAATACTCCAACATACAGTACTCCAACACACAGAATACTCCAACATACAGTACCCCAACACACGCACACACCAACGCACACACATACTCCAACACACACACAATACTCCAACATACAGTACTCCAACACACAGAATACTCCAACATACAGTACTCCACACAGCACTCCATCACACACACAATACTCCAACACACAGAATACTCCAACATACAGTACTCCAACACATGCAATACACCAACGCACACACAATACTCCATCACACACACACACTCCAACACACACAATAATCCAACAAACAGTACTCAACACACACACAACTCATGCTCCAACACACACACACTCCAACATACAGTACTCCAACACACACACAATACTCCAACATACAGTCCACACAACACAACACACACACACAACTACACACACATACCCAACACACACTGACATAGAGTACTGTACTCCAACGCACACAATACTCCAACATACAGTACCCAACACACACAATACTCCAACATCAACACACACAATACTCCAACATACAGTACTCCAACGCACACAATACTCCAACATACAGCACTCCAACACACACACACACTCCAACACACACACACACCCAACACACACAATACTCCAACATAGATACCCAACGCACACAATACTCCAACACACACACACTCCAACATACAGTACTCACACACACACAATACACACACACAATACTAAACACACAATACTCCAACATAGAGTAACACTCCAACACACACAATACTCCAACATAGAGTATCCAACACACACAACTCCAACATAGAGTACTCCAACGCAAACAATACACCAACATACAGCTCCAACACACACACTCAACACACACACACTCCAACAACCAGTACTCCAACACACACACAATACTCCAATACACACAATACTCCAGCACTCCAACACACAATACTCCAACATAGAGTACTCCAACGCACACACACCCAACACACACAACACTCCAACATACACTCCAACACACACACACTCCAACACACACACAATACTCACAACACACACACACTCCAACATAGAGTACTCCAACGCACACAATACTCCAACACACACACTCCAACATAGAGTACTCCAACACACACACACTCCAACATAGAGTACTCCAACGCAAACAATACTCCAACATACAGTACTCCAACACACACAATACTCCAACAACCAGTACTCCAACACACACACACTACTCCAATACACACAATACTCCAGCATACACACTCCAACACACACACACTCCAACACACACACAATACTCCAACATACAGTACAGTACTCCAACACACACATAATACACCAACACACACACACACACACACAATACACCAACAAGCACACACATAATACACCAACACACACACAAACACACACATAATACACCAACACACACACAAACACACATAATACACCAACACACACACACACACACACACAATACTCCAACACACATACACACCTTCACTGCTACCCATACTCTGTCCCTCCTCGTACCTTCCCTCTAATCTTGTCCGTGACAGTGACCCCAGCGCTGACAAGGACCGTCTGAGATTTAATACTTTTACTTTTACCTTTATCCTCTTCGCCACTGATCGGCTTGTTAGCCGCTTGGGCGATCGGTCACGTCTCTGATTACTTTTCCTTTTCATTTATCTTCTTCACCAAAAGATCGGCTCGCTTGCCGCCCGGGCGATCGGTCACGTCTCTGTCACGCACTGTTGGCAAATACTAAGCATGCACCGGCTCCTGAATGTACCTGAACCCGCTCCAGTGTTGGTCAAGTCTTGTCTTGAAAGAGCTCACACTCGGTGCCGTCACAACACTCTCTGGAAGATTATTCCAAGAGTTTACAACCCTCACTCCGAAAAAGTTTGCCCTCACAGTTTTCTGGACTTGCGGCTTCTTCAATCTTGAGCTGTGACCCCTTGTGGGGCGAGCGTCCGCCAGCTCCAAGTAAGGACACTCAACTGAGTAGTGCCCCCTGAGATGCTTATACACCTCAACTAGGTCCCCCCTTGCCCGTCTGTAGCATAAGCTAGGCAAGTTCAGGCGCTCCAATCTCTCAGGGTAGCTGAGGTGCCGAAGTGCAGGCACCAGTCTGGTGGCCCTCCTTTGAACATTTTCAACCAACTGGCAGTCCCTAGCATATCTCGGGGACCAGATGGGGTGACACTACTCCAGATGGGGAAGCACTTCACTCCTGAAGATCGTTACGTGGGACGGACCGTCTAGATATCTGAACGACCTTCGTATTAGACCCAATAATTTATTTGCCTGATTTACCTTCTTCTCACAATGGCCCGAGAACTTCAGCTCATTGTCAACATACACACCGAGGTCCTTCTCACATACAGTCTCAACTAGTGCAGTTTCTTCATCCCGTTGGGACATATGATACGCCTCCTTACCGTTGGTACGCCCCAGGTGTATCCTCTTACACTTCGTGACATTGAATCTCAGCAGCCATTTCTTCGACCATTCTTGGAGCCTAAAGAGGTCCTTCTGCAGCTCTTCACAGTCCGCTTGGTTCTTAATTTCCCGAAATAACTTGGCGTCATCGGCAAACATTTGTATGGAGGAGTGTACAACGGCAGGCATGTCATTTATGAAACAAACAAACAACAGTGTGCCCAATACACTGCCCTGTGGTACCCCACTTGTGACAGGTATAGATGACAATTTCGTGCCATTAATCACCATACACTGCTTGCGGTCATGTAGAAAGTCTTCTATCCACGCTAGGACATTTCCCCGAATTCCGTACCCTTCCAGTTTGATTTTCAGCCTTTCATGACCCATTTATTGTTTTAGCTGCAGTATTGTGCGAGTTTTCCCTAAATGTTTGAGGTGAACTATTAAAGTAATGCAGCATGTTAATTTCTATTTCTTAGGCAAAAAGATTTTTCAGCCACCAAAAAGTCTTCAAAACATAAGACCTCATTTTATACATGTACAATATACAGTATACATGGGAATGCATATATGCCATCTTATTCGTTGTATAATGTAAATGATAATAATAAACTAATAATAATGATTGTACACTGTTTTCAAGGTTTGCCAACTTTAATGCCACTTAGGCATGAAAATGTTTTTTTTATAAAAGCTGCTGCCAACACAGCAACCACACCCCGAGTTAACAAACATACGACTCGAGTGTCCAGAAGACCTCGTCGGCTGTGTTGGTTAACCATTACCGTGACATTCAATCCATTGATCATTAGCATCCAGGTCCTCATTTACTGATGGGTATATGACAGATATACTTGCTAATAGTTTCACCCTACACTGGGAGCAAGCTCAGGGCCTCTTGCATGTGAGGCCAATGTTCTTACCACTACACCATAGGTCACCAAGGTGTATACATGTATGCACCACCTTACCCATGGATGTACAGGTTTTATACATCTATACCGACTTACACACATTTAAACATGTATAGTAGTGTATACTACTGTACCTTATACGGGTACATGAATGTATACTCGCACAGCAACTTATACACACGTGTACATTATACACATACACCAACTTATGAGTACACTTTTGTATGAACTTAAGAGAAAAATTATATTGGAAAAAATATACTTCTTAAATAAATAGCTGCCAAGGAGGAGTCTCTAAATTACTGTAGTCTCAAGACCGCCATAACTAGATGTGTTCTCTTATTCCTAGTTAAACGAAAATATTTTAGTCGTAAATTATTAAAAATCCCTTTATTGTATATTTGTGTGCAAAAATGTTTAAAACAATACAATGCCACTTCAGTAGTTTTTTCCTGATTCCCGACTGACCATGCATGTCGATGCGAGTTTTCGAAACTCTGATGTAAGTTTGGTAAAACTGTACACAATTCTTTCAACATTTTTATTACACACGTGCAGAGTGGATACTGAGAAGATGTTAGCCTTCACCGGACAAATTTTTAGCCGTGTTATCTAGCTCTATGAACACCTATCCTGACTGACTCATTCCCTGAAGAAACTTTCTGCCCACTCCTTGCTGAAAATGTTATATAGATGTTACTGTAGTTCAGAGTTCAAAGTTGGCATGATACTGTTTTAGTTGTCTTATTTACTGTACAAATTAAAATAGAGAAATCGTCCCATTTTAAGATCAAGTCAGGTTAAGGGTCCCATATACAGTGTTG
Source organism: Homarus americanus (assembly GCF_018991925.1). NCBI lineage: Eukaryota > Metazoa > Arthropoda > Malacostraca > Decapoda > Nephropidae > Homarus > Homarus americanus. The sequence goes on from NW_024735554.1 coordinate 12,451,347, forward strand.
TACAGCACTATATACCCATCAAGCCGACATGGGTAATAATAATCTGTAATCATATTCGATTACATGTTGTTCAATTGATGGTAATTATATTTCATTACATTATTTTATATTAAATATAATTGTAATTGATTACACTTAAAGTGAAATCGCAATTAAGAATACCTTTGTGATTACATATTTTATCCCCATTATATTTAATAAGTAAACGTTAAACATTCAGGGTCACTGATATATATATATATATATATATATATATATATATATATATATATATATATATATATATATATATATATATATATATATATATATATATATATATATATATATATATATATATATATATACTTAGATGGGCCACTTGTCATCTGTGTAACAAGATTAGTGACCAATCAGGCACCATCAGTGACCTACCTCAGTTACCACGTTAAGACTTAACAAATAGTAAAATTATATCAAAGACAGTCAGTAAGACTAAAAACAAAAATGACTATACAGTACTTTACCTCAAGAACCTGAAGTGGTATCTTTGTTGCTTATTGTATAAAATACTTTTTTACTTGGATTTCCATTCTGATACCATTGGGGGATAACCTGGTACAGTATACAAAACGTTAAGTCCTGCACGTAATTTAAGTGTGAGTTGAATGCAGTGTACAAACAAGTTAATAAATAATTTGGATGACTAAAGATTAATTTTACAACTAGAGATGTAAATCAGTGTGGTCAGTATTTTACGAACTAGTTTGAACAGTAAAATACAGTACATTACAGTGCAGTGCGGTGCAGTACAGTACAGTACAGTACAGTATTACTAGACGATTTTTATGAAATACTTTCTTCTGTGGCAGTTAGGTAATGCTGGAATTAAACAGTACTGTACAGTAGTTGCGGATTGTCAGCCATATGTGATTGTTAACCAGCCATCTTGGAAATATTTTCTTCCCCCCGAACCCCTCAAGGAGGAGGAAGTGGCCATCCTCGTCGACCCCCCCTTACCTGTGCATATATATGCACAAAAGTACTTATTGCTGATGAATGAATGCTCATGAACATACAAGTGTTTAATTGCATATTTATTGCCACACGTCTAGCTACCATGTATGTATAAATGATATTGAGTGTACTTGTAATTATGTGTGCACTTATGGGTATGTAGTCATGTACACGTTTGTGTGTGTACTCTTATGTAAGTTCTTGTGAATGTCAGTATATATGCAGTTTCTATGAATGTGTTCTGTCTGTAGTAAATTTTTGTACAGGGGCGTACTTGAAGGTAAGTTTGTTTGTGTATGCAGTCATGGGGTTGAGTTCCGTGTATTTGTGTATTCAGTAAGTTTGTATTTATTCAAGTCTGTATGCACTCATGTGTGTGAAATTACTGATTTGTGTATGTAAACAATGTACATGACGTACATACGTGTATTTTCTCGTACGGTAACGTACAGGGAATGTTCTTGAAATAAAATACATACTGTACACACATATATGCATGCATACTTACATATATACAGCACTATATATTTAGACAATATACCTACTGTACGTACATACATATATATTTCACACCTTTCGAAACTAGTGTGTACTTATGTATGTGTTTAGGTACTATTCAAGTGTACAGGTCCTGTACACCTGTGAGTAATTTCGCAAGAGAAAAAAATCGTCGATGTCAAGTGTACTTTCATGTAAACCACAACGCGTGGTCGTACAACAGCCAGGTATGGTCAGTGTGTGTACTAGTGTGGGTGATGGTGAAAGCCTGGGGAACTGCATCACCTGGGCCTCTCCCTTCAACACTTCTCTTGCCTTGCTGGGCGTGGCAATCAGTAGTGATGGTGTGCGCCAGACTATGTCACCGCCCGTCCACCAGGCTGGTGGGTCGAAGGATTGTCATATAAGGCAGAATATAGTAGGTTCTGGCAGAGGTATAGCACTTTTCTGGCACCACCTGTCGCCGAGGAAGACTTGGCAAATTGCCCAGTTGCTCTCTGCCAAGTTATCACCCATCACGACATAATTACCGTAAATATTAATCCTATCTAAGGTTCATCCAACGAATTTTCGGAAAGTTTCAGTAAAATAAATTAAGCTGATCAAATTTGCTGGAATCTAGTTTTCTTTCCTAATTACCTAAATGCAGTTGCATCTAACTAAATACAAGAATCGACAATGTTTTAAACGCGCGGTAAAATAAGGCGGCAAAAGTGCAGCAATGGCCCTTACCCAACAGACACACAACGCAAGAAAAAAGGCAGGAAATAGATGCACATTTATAGTTTGTACGTGGGCGACGACCCAGCCACCTGCCGCGTGACACTCCTCCCTCCTCGCCCACCTGCCAGCTTTCTGATCATAAAAGGTTATAATAATCTGGCGGCAGTAGTAATACACTGCCGCAGTCAGGTGGAACGGCATTATAATAAATAAACCAGTAACTTATGGCGTAGTCAACCAGATGCTCTTTACTATTTATCTTGGTTTAAACATTAATATGAAGAAGGTATTATATTCGAGATTCTAAAAGATGACAACGCGCAGCTCTCGTCCACTTTCATTTATTATTTCTTGAAATTTGTCATCTATATGCTTCAGTGACTGGTAAATTATGTCAAACGAAAAAGAAAGTCACAAAGCACAACATTGATATAATTTAAAAGTTCCATGTACAGACAAAACACATTTCCTGCCTACTGACGAATTCCTTATTTCTTGAAATTTATCATCATCCATACACAATCTTCAGGGAAAATTAACTAAACCCAAGCTCATATAATCCCCTGAACACCAAATTACTGAAATAGGGACGCAAAACTGCAGAACATTTCATTACGTATCTCTGAGAAATGGCGGAGACCTTGTATAATAGTGTACCAGCTCGTGTCCTCAATAACCTTTCCCTTATAAACATCTTCCCACTGCCAAATACGGTGCGTAGAAACCCGCGTACATTTACTGAACTAATCATAAGTGATAGCAACTTCCTTTTCTTTTCAAAACAAAACTTCATAAGTGGGTGAAAACTGAGTACATGGTCATGGGATTCTTGCTTACTTTAACGAGTACAGTCTTTTATTTTTTTATTTCTAAACTAATGTAAGAATGTTGGTCAACATAAGTTACTGAGTGTAAATTAACTGGAATCTCTATTAGTTCAGTTTCCCATGATAAGCTTGTTGCAAGTCGGTGTACTGTATATCTGGGATCTAGAATGCTTTCGAACATATTCTAGAGAATCTAGAGTGCGTACCAAGTTCCTTCCAACTGTTGGGACTTGTCCACATTACTACAAAGTGGGCAAAACTTTTGTTCGTGGCTAATATATATATATATATTTTTTTTTTTCTTCTTTTTTTTTGTTCATTAAATAATTTCATTCAACCATGGCGTTTTGTCACGCCAAAATTAGTGCCTGTATTTTCAAGTGACAGTTGGTTATGTTAGGTTTAGGTTCCAATGGCGTGTCTCTTCGTTCTAATCCCTAATATATAAACAGTACAGCACATACAGGTCCTCCCTCCTCCTCCTCATTTTCCTGTTGGAATTCTTCTCTGAGGTGTTATGTCTGCATCTTAACCTTCCCAGCCTCCTCCCTTATATTCATATCACTCACACACCTCATACCCACACACCTTACACCCACACACACTCACCTCATACCCACACACTCAGCTTACACCCACACACACTCTTCTCACACCCACACACTCACCTTACACACAACCACACACACTTACCTTACACCCACACACCCACCTTAAACCCACACACTCACTTTGCACCCTCACACACACTCACCTTAACCCTTTCGCTGCGGGAGGTTACCCTAAGCTGAATAAAATCGTCTGGCGGTACCCAGAATAAAATAGCAGTGCGGGAAACGCAGCGAAAGGGTTAATCGGGATAGGTTTTAAACCCACACACTCACTCACTTTACACACACACATACACACACACACAAACATATATATATATATATATATATATATATATATATATATATATATATATATATATATATATATATATATATATATATATATATATATATATATATATATATATATATATATATATATACACTGTAGTCGAGACCATTTACGTGTAAAGTTAACTCACCAGCCAACCTCAGCAGGCCACTGACAACCAGAAACTCTAATCATTATATTAAAACTTTTATTTCATCAACAATACAAAATAATGTTTGAAATTTAAATGTGGTAGGTACATGTTTTAATCTAAGACAACATAATCTATCATAAATATAAAGGGAAAAGCACAGGGTGAGGAATAAATATTTAAATGTAGCAAGACCAAGGGAGCTCCTCACGTAGGAGGGACAGTCCCGCCTTCCTTCTGACGCCACCAAGTACTGCTTAATGTAATGCTGCATGAGACAACATGCAGGAAGAAGTTATTTACCAAACATAGTTGAGCGAGGTGCTCATGGAGCTAAGATAGACAAGGTAGACGTACAAAAATCAGCGCCATAACTACATTCTGGCAAGTATTTATCGTTCAGGTTCAAATCGGGGCACTAGACTTGCATATAATGTACGGTGACGGTTGCCTGGTAATAATATACAGATACCTCAAAGTCCAGCAAATAACCAGTGCTACTCAGTTAACATTTTCGCCCCGCACTGCTTATAAAAAGCAGAGTGATCAAAGGAGCTTTTCATTTTGGAGGTCGTGTACTGAGGAGGAGACTAGCATGGCGCTGAGCTAAGACTCCGCCCACGAAGAGGAGCCGTCACGTAGCCGTCACACACCAAACACATATAAACAAAAGGTGAAGCAAGATGTGTGATATTTTCGGAAGGGTTTTTGTCCATATTTTCTCAAACATTTACAGTTGTTGTCGCTTTATCTCGTGAAACCAAGAATTAATGAAGAGTTTATATCCTCATTAATAGTGAACTATTCAGTGGAAATAATGGTAAGTGCACACGCAGTCATGATCTCATGAACAGATGGTGGAAGTAGGTCTTGGCATGGGATACTTGGCACTAAGGAGGGAACACCTTGTCTCTTGTTGACACAGCCCCACCCACCACCCACGCTCCTCCTTCCTATCTTCTCACTGGTTTCATCCCCGATTTCTTATTCTTCCAACAATTTCTCTGCCTCGTTGCTGTTTCTCAACTCATTCTACCTCGCCCGTATTGTCATCTTTGTTGAGGGTCCCTTAACCTCAGCAGGCGTGCTACACTTCGTTATCATTGACACCTCTTACACGTAGGGCTCCAGTGCTGTAAGGTTTCTCCCTTTCTGTAGTTTGCCGCTACTTTGATCAGTAGCAGTGGTAGTCGTAGTGATGATGGTAGTGGGGTTGGTGGTCATGATGGCGGTGGTAGTGGTGGTGGCTGCAGTGGTGGTGTTGGTGGCAGTCCTCTTATAATTCTGGCTTTCTTATCACAAAGGCCTCAACTTTCTGCGTTTCACTGCTCCCCTGATCAGCAATAGTGGTAGTAGTGGTTGTGATGGTGGTAGCAGCAGTGGTGGTAGTAGTGATAATGGTCCTAATCCTCGTCCTCGTCATCATCAGAGACGCCCATACACCCGGGACACACGGGCTTATTGTCCACAGCGTAGTACTGTCTCTTCTTCATGCTCTCCTTGCAGTCCTTCAGGGAGGAAGCGGCCGCAGCCACACATTAACCCACTGCTTTAGGTGATGTTACTGCCATAATACAGTTATTACAATGACCATTATATCACACAGTGTTACAGAGGGTCACAAGTTATGGTTAATGCAGTAATACTACTGTTACATAACAGCTGTTACAGTGGCCAACATTGTCACACAGCGTAACAGAAGGTCGAGTGGTTACAGTCAACGACACACATTGAGTGTACACTACCTCACAGGCATTATTGTCTGCGGTAGTTCAGCACACTGGTTGTATTATCCACAAGTTAAATGTTAGAGGTTAGTTGAGGTATTATTACTATGAGCTACAGTGGGAGAGTTGACAGTTATGAATAAAAGTCTATAACCTGTTACTGTACTCTAAGTGATACGCGGGAATATACGCAATATTGAGTTAAACAAATCAGGATTTTCTTCCGGGTGACCATATTATCTAGAGGTGTAACTTCACGCCACCCGACAACTATTTATAAGAGTTTATTAATACACAGCCGACATACAGCCCAGATATCAAGAAAAAACTTTAGTGGTCATTACAGACAATTTATGAAGAGTATTATAAAGTAGCCATCACGCTCCGAGTGTCGTACTCGCACAAATTTCTCTTAAACATTGTCAAATTTCTCGCCATTTTCTCAGCCAGCCATAAAAGTTTTTTTATCTGCATCACACTGTAACAATTTTACCACATTTCTTTTCATGCGTGGGCGTCACCCACCAGCTGGGAGTGTGGAGACCCAAGATGGCAACATGACACAACATAGCAGGAAAATTAAAATGATCTATCACTGAAGGAGATGTATGTCACCAAACGCTGAGTATGGAATTAATCATGATGTGAAGCTGCAGATCAAACTTCACTGTGATGCGTGAAGTCTTCCTCAAGGAGGAATTTTTTAAGGATAAACTGACGGAGGGGTAACCTAAGACCCCCCGGTATAGACAAACGAGGCGGCTAACGTAACGATACCGAAAAGTTATGACAATACGGTAGGGATGACAATAACCAACAAGATAATTTGACCTCTAGCTGTAAATGGTTATGTTCTGATACAGCGACTTTATTCTCTGCCTTAAAAAAAGGAATAATAAAGGAAATTAACGGCAGGTTAGGGTAAGTTAACCATTAGTGTTGCCAGCTCCTTCTACCATGCACAATGTGGAGACGGAAAAAAACAGCAGCTGGAAACAGTTAATTCATGTATTTTTTAATGTTTATAAACATACTTAAAACATCGTTAGCCTAAACGTCTTGGTAGTTACAATGAAAAGAAACACAACATCTGAAAAAAGAAACTCGGTAGACTTGACACGTGATGTACTGTACAGTTGGAGTGAGAAGCGAGCAATCAAATGTTAAAACAATTCAAGTATATGTAATGGTAGAGTGTCTGAGGTCACGACTGAGGAGTGAGGGAGAGGTAAGGGGGAAGGGTGGAGTGAGAGAGGTGAGGGGGAAGTGTGGAGTGAGAGAGGTGAGGGAGAAGTGTGGAGTGAGAGGTGAGGGGGAAGTGTGGAGTGAGAGAGGTGAGGGAGAAGAGGTGAGGGGGAAGTGAGAGGGAGAGAGGTGAGGGAGAAGGTGAAGGGAGAGAGGTGAGGGGAAGTGTGAAGGAGAGAGAGGGAGTGTGAAGTGAGAGAGGTGAGGGGAAGTGGGGAGGAGAGAGGTGAGGGGAAGGGGAGGAGAGAGAGGAGAGGGAAGGGAGGAGAGAGGTGAGGGGAGGGAAGGAGAGAGAGGTGAGGGGGAAGGGAGGAGAGAGGTGGAGAAGGTGAGGGAGAGAGGTGAGGGGAGAAGTGTGGAGGAGAGAGGTGAGGGAGGAAGTGGAGGAGAGAGGGAGGGAGAAGTGTGGAGGAGAGAGGTGAGGGAGAAGTGTGAAGGAGAGAGGTGAGGGAGAAGTGAGGAGAGAGGTGAGGGAGAAGTGAGAGAGGTGAGAGAGGGAGGAGAGAGGGGGAGAGAGAGGGAGAGAGATGTGAGAGAGGTGAGGGATTTAGATTAAATTGCACAGAGGGGGGGCAGATTGGGCACCCTTACATCCTGTGCAAAGGGAGATGTATGGGGTGAGAGAAAGGTCAAGGGTCGAGGAGAGACATTAAGAATAGTGAGGGAGGGGGTACTGAGAGGGAGGAGGGAGGGGAGGGGAGAGGAGAGAGGGGAAAGGAGGGGGAGGGGGGAGGAGAGGGGGGGGAGGGGGAGGGGGGGACTGAGAGGGGAGGGGTAGGAGGGGGAGGGGGAGTACTGAGAGGGGAAGGGGTAGGGGAGTACTGAGAGGGGAATAGTGAGGGGAGGGGGGAGTGAGAGGGGAAGGGGTAGTGAGGGGAAGGGGAGTACTGAGAGGGGAGTGAGGGGGAGGGGAGTACAGTACTGAGAGGGGAAGGGGTAGGAGGGGGAGGGGAGTACTGAGGGGAAGGGGTAGGAGGGGAGGGGAGTACTGAGAGGGGAATAGGAGGGGGAGGGGGAGTGGAGGGGAAGGGGTAGTGAGGGGGAAGGGGAGAGTGAGGGGAGGAGATAGTGAGGGAGAGGGGGTAGTGAAGGGTAGGAGATAGTGAGGGGGAGGGGGTAGTGAGGGAGAGGGGGTAGTGAGGGAGAAGGGGTAGTGAGGGGGAAGGGATAGTGAGGGAGAGGGGGTAACGAAGCCCATCACTTACCTAGCAGCAGCAACAGCAGGTCCAAGAGTCCAGACTTACGTAATAAAACTACTGTACACACATTCACACACAAGGGACAGTCACACGAGGGACTACATAGCTCAATTTTGTGACATACAGACGCACGCATACAACGAGAGAAAGATATACAGGGGAAGATATGAAGAAAAAGGAAGAGGTGAGGAGCAGAAGTAAAAAAAGAAAGGAAATATCTGAGTAGAATACCAATGGAGACAAGATGAGTGAAGAGAAAAAATGAGAAGAGATAAAATGAGAACAGAAGAGGGAGAGAGAATATAAGATGAGACTCACCCTGCAGACGAAGCACTCTGGGTGCCACTGGGCGTTGAGGGCAGAGATGTAGTTCTCCATAATGGGAGAGTTGCAGCCGCCACACTTGGGGGCGAACATGTTGAAGTAGTCGTCGCGGCAGTAAGGTTTGCCATCCTTCTCGTGGAAGCCATCCTCGCCGAAGGTGTTTCCGCATTGGGTGCAGAAGAAGTGGTCTGGGTGCCACGTCTTGTCCAGCGCCGTCACGCATTTCTGTTACATCATAGGGCGAGAAAGAAACAAAGCTACTGGTCAAATGGGTTCCGGTGAAATGGTCCCTAGTCCTAATGGGTCTCAGTTTTAATAGGTCAGAGTAAGATAAGGTGGGACCTAGTAGGTCTAGAGAATAGACTCTAGTCTCTAGACCTACTAGTCACTAGAGTATAGGAGGTGTAACCAGAGGTAATACTGAGATGCAACATGTTCAGTGTGTGGTGACAGATGATCATTATCACCATCTAGGTCTTCATGTCAGAGCCAAGTGACAACTAAAGTCACGGTACAACTCATATATCCCTGTACCGGAGAGGGGGGGGGGGTGAAGCCGGGCCTTACAATTACAGTGATGTGAACTACACTGGGTAAGTACCAAGAAAGTTCGTTTGGACAATTCGTGGGGAATAATTAATGTGTCTCCCGTAAGGCTGGACTTGTGAACTCACCTACTAAAGGCTACAGCAGCTTCCTTTTAGTAACATAAAACATGAAGTGAACTTTTATAAAATGTGTGAAGGAAGGCCACTCATCCCCTTTATCTCATAATTCACGAGTCCTCTTTAATAATCCGTTCTCGCCGGTCCTTCTCACTCGTCCTTACCAAAACACGATATTTGTAACTTTCTCTCCCTAAACAAACTTACCCTGATCTCCCATCAATAATACCCTCACCTCCTACCACTCTAACCTAACTTATACTCACCGAACAGATCTAATTTAACCTAACCACGAAATTTTACGTCCAAGTAGGGCCACGCCTGTCCCCAAGTTAGACTCACGTCAAGGATGGGGCCGTTGCAGTAGGCACAGCGCGGAGAGAAGAGGTTGTGGTAGTCAGGCTCACAGTAAGGCTTGCCGTCACGCTCGAAGAAGTTGCGGGTACCCAACTCCTGGTTACAGTGGGAGCAGGTGAAGTGCTCCGGGTGCCACGTCTTGCCCAGGGCCGTGATCACCTGTACACAAATACACAAACACACACACGAGAATATATTATAAGTACAACTACAGTAAACGCCATGTGTTCCAAAGGTTTACAGAAAACTAAACCCATCACTGGAAAGGCTAATTCCCCATAACAAAACTAAAATTGTGTTCATCAGATGTGTATAAAGAACCTACATATGAAGTTTGCTTGTGATGCGTCCAATACAACTTTTGCTATTCTGTGGAAACATTTGTCAACAGATGGACGGACGGATAGTTATCATCATGACTATATATTCCAAAATCATTCAGTGGGGAAATAAAATTTACAAGAGGAAATAAAACGTACCTTTGAGAGATTCAAACGATTCTACGGGTTTTAACATCAGTACAAAACGAAAACGAAATTTCGTGGTATCAGGACTCGAACCCAGTCTCGAGGCCCAGGTTCGAGTCACAGCACAAGACAATTTCGGATACATCTACATACAGCAGATATTAAAATAATAATAATAATAATAATAATAATAATAATAATAATAATAATAATAATAATAAACCCAGGCCAATGCACATCTATGAGTATTAACACAAGACTAAGGTGGAAATTAACTAACTTGAATACAAACAAGTAAAAACTTGAGAAATAATAACAGGTTTGCCAAAATGAAACACGGGTGATGAAAAGTGTTACTGCCACGGGTGATGATCCCCATCACCCGTGGCAGTGCGATACATACGGAGGTGTTATATGGCAGTGTGATGGTGCCACCCGTGACATGTGAGACAGTAAGTGGCACGAGAGAGAGAAATATACCTGGCCGACGATGGGTTTGTCGCAGGCGCAGCAGCAGCCCTTCTGCGTGGTGGTGATGCCCTGCTCCGTCATGTGGGAGGCCAGGGAACCTAGCATACAATCAAGCTGGTTCACCGGGGGCGGTGTGGGCGAGGGCGTGGGCTCCTTGGGCGTGGGTGTCGGCGTGGGCTCCTTGGGTGGCGTGAACACTGATGCGGGTGCTGGTGCCGATGTTAATGTTGGAGCTGGTGCTGGGGGTGAAGGGCTCTTGGCCGGCTTCTGGGGTTTGGCGTAGGCAGAGTCTACCTGCGTTTGTAGGCTGCTGGCGTTGATCTGTGGGGGATATGGGAAGTGTTACTTCCAGGGGCAGGTGGTGGGTGTGTTAGCTCCTGGGGCAGGTGGTGGGTGTGTTAGCTCCTGGGGCAGGTGGTGGGTGTGTTAGCTCCTGGGGCAGGTGAGGGGTGTGTTAGCTCTTGGGGCAGGTGGGGCATGGTGAAGGAGTTAACTGGTGACCTAATAAAAAGAATATAATTCCTCCAGCTCCAAAAACCGACCTCCACGACTTGTGACTCAGCAGCCCCCACCCACGACCCCTCCACAATGAATGAAATGTAACTATTCCACATATGGATGAATGTCTGTAATAGTCATTGTTGTTATTTTCATCATAATTTTCTTTGCTAATGTATACTAATAGCTCTGACATCATCATATCTGTACCAAATGCAGTGAGGAGCCGAGTTTATGATGTACAGTAACAAGTTGCGTCATAGAGTAATAAGAACAATAAGCAAGAAGTGGATGATGCCGATACAATAACTTGAGTGATGAACAAATGGTGGCAACAGTGGGATCTGATTGAATTAATACTGCAGAAATGGTGGATGTAATGGCGTCCAAGCTGGCACCTTAAGAGGTACTATGGTAACTGTGTAGTGAAGATGTGAGGAACACAACCACACTGTGGCTGTTGATCCATCCATAAAGCACACTGGATGGACACAACTGCTAGGGTAAGTGTTCGTCTTAACTCCCTCACCTCTGGATGTTCTCTTTTTATCTAACTGAGTTTGTACGTTGCATGTGTGCTGATGTGTGAGTGTTAATTATATCTCACTACGTACAAAGAAGATCACGTTTAGGTTTTCACAGGTAAATGAACCCCAGAACAAGACACACTATCCTCCAATACAAATTACAGCCAAGAACGTCTGGCAAAAATTTATCTGCCAATCAGCAAGCCAGTCAGTCTCTCTGAACAACACTCATGTTGTAGGATGATGAAAAAAAAAATGCAAAACATGACAGAAACTTTTCAAAAATTGGTGGTGCCAGGGATGACATTCAGTTATGTAGAGACCGCATACGTGTGTGTGTGTGTGTGTGTGTGTGTGTGTGTGTGTGTGTGTGTGTGTGTGTGTGTGTGTGTGTGTGTGTGTGTGTGTGTGGTCGTGAAACACAGGTCGTAGGTGTGATACATAGGCTGTTTTCTTTGGAAACTGGTCCTGATTTTGGTACCCAGGTCGTGGGTATGTACATATATCCTTGTCTTGGTACACAGGTTATGGCCCAGGTACACGAGTCGTGGTCCTAGTACACATGTCATGGACCTGGTACACAGGTCGTTGTCTTGGTACAAAGGTCGTTGTCCTGGTACACAGGTCGTTGTCCTGGTACACAGGTCGTTGTCCTGGTACACAGGGCATGGTCCTGGTACACAGGTCGTTGTCCTGGTACACAGGTCGTTGTCCTGGTACACAGGTCGTTGTCCTGGTACACAGGTCGTTGTCCTGGTACACAGGTCGTTGTCCTGGTACATAGGTTGTGGTCCTGGCACACAGGTCGTTGTCCTGGTACACAGGTCGTTGTCCTGGCACATAGGTTGTGGTCCTGGTAACACAGGTCGTTGTTGTGGCACACAGGTCGTTGTCGTGGCACACAGTGTCGTTGTCCTGTACACAGGTCGTCGTCCTGGCACACAGGTCGTTGTCCTGCACACAGGTCGTTGTCCTGGCACACAGGTCGTTGTCCTGGTACACAGGGCATGGTCCTGGCACATGTCGTTGTCCTGGCACACACAGGTCGTTGTCCTGGCACACAGGAAACAAGTTGTCCTGGCACACAGGCTCTGTCCTGGTACATAGGTTGTGGCCCTGGCACACAGGTCGCTGTCCTGGCACACAGGTCGTTGTCCTGGCACATAGGCCAGGTCCTGGTACACAGGTCGTTGTCGTGGTACACAGGTCGTTGTCGGTACACACAGGTTTGTTGTTCTGGTAATACGGTCGTCGTCCTGGCACACAGTGTCGTTGTCCTGGCACACAGGTCGCTGTCCTGGCACATTGCGGTCGTTGTCCTGGCACACAGGTCATCGTCCTGGTACACAGGTCGTTGTCGGCACACAGGTCGTTGTCCTGGTACACAGGTCGTCGTCCTGGCACACAGGTCGTTGTCCTGGTACACAGGTAGTCGTCCTGGTACACAGGTCGTCGTCCTGGTACACAGGTCGTTGTCCTGGTACACAGGTCGTTGTCCTGGTACACGGGTCGTCGTCCTGGTACACAGGTCGTTGTCCTGGTACACAGGTCGTCGTCCTGGTACACAGGTCGTTGTCCTGGTACACAGGTCGTTGTCCTGGTACACGGGTCGTCGTCCTGGTACTGTACATGGGTGGCGGGCGTGGTACACAGATCTATGTCATTATACACAGACCGAGGGCGCAGGCTGGGGTCCTGGTATATGCACAGGTCGTGGACGTGGTGTACAATACAGGGTGTATCCTGATATACTGGTCATATGAGTGTTACACAGGTCGTGGGTGTAGCCGTGGTGCACAGGTCGTGGTCTTGGTTCCCAGATCGTGGGTGTGGACGTGGTCTTCGTGTACAGGTCGTGGGTGTGTCGCCAGGCTGTGGGCGTGGTCACATGTACAAGTCGTGGGCATGGTTCCCAGGTCGTGGGTGTGCGTGGTCCTGATACACAGGTCATGGGGTTGATACACAGCTCGTGGGCGATTCATGGGTCATGGATGGTACCCAGGTCGTGGACATGGTCCAGTAATTAATGTCATGGGCGTGGTTCACAGGTCAAGGGCGTAGTTATAAAGTACAATTTCTGGTACAGTGGTAGTGGTCCTAGTAGAGGGCGCGTGGTCCCAGAGATACAGAGGGCGTGCCACTGGTAGCGGGCGTAGGTCCCGAAACACAGGACACGGTGGTCGAGGTTCCTCACCTTCGCCAAACAGCAACGGCGGCAGCACTGTGGCCGACCCACCAATCCGTACGTATTTATGGTGGTGCCCGACTCTCCCAGCACACCCTCCAACCCCCGACACCCCACCTTCCCTCACTACCCTCCAACCCCCGACACCTCTCACCTCACCCTCCCTCACGTCACCCTTTCCACCCCTAATACCCCTAACCTCATCTCCTCCTCTATCACCATTCCCTGCCCTTACCTCACTACCCTCATTCCTTCCTCACATCCGTCTCCTCCCCTCCTACACCTCACCCCCTCTCTTCCCTCACTATCATTCTGTTCCCATACCCATCCCCAGTTAACCCACAAGAGGGCAACAGGTGAGGACAACCAGTTAACCAACAGGTGAGGACAACTAGTTAACCAACAGGTGAGGACAACCAGTTAACCAACAGGTGAGGACAACCAGTTAACCAACAGGTGAGGACAACCAGTTAACCAACAGGTGAGGACAACTAGTTAACCAACAGGTGAGGACAACCAGTTAACCAACAGGTGAGGACAACCAGTTAACCAACAGGTGAGGACAACCAGTTAACCAACAGGTGAGGAGACGAGTTAACCAACAGGTGAGGACAACCAGTTAACCAACAGGTGAGGACAACTAGTTAACCAACAGGTGAGGAGACGAGTTAACCAACAGGTGAGGAGACAAGTTAACCAACAGGTGGAGGGACAAGTTAACCAACAGGTGGGGAGGACAATAAGAGGCGGCCTCATTAAACACACCTGGGGAGAAGACGGATGCAGTCATCGTCGATCTGGTGTTGACAGCACGTACCACCCCCTTCCCTATCACGCCCACCCCCTCCCCTATCACGCCCAACCCCTCCCCTATCACGCCCACCCCCTCCCCTATCAAGACCACCCCTCTCCTCCCATCATGCCCACCCTCTCCTTCCATCATGCCCACCCTCTCCTCCCATCATGTCCACCCTCTCCTCCCATCTCGTCCACCCTCTCCTTCCATCATGTCCACCCCTCCTTCCATCACATCCACCCCTCTCCTCCCATCGCCCACCCTCTCCTCCCACCATGCCCACCTCTCTTCCATCATGCCCACCTCTCCTCCCATCATGCCCACCCCTCCCTTCCATCATGCCCACCCCTCCTCCCATCACGTCCACCCCGCTCCTCCCATCTCGTCCACCCTCCTCCCATCTCGTCCACCCCTCTCCTTCCACCATGCCCACTCCTTCCATCATGCCCACCCCTCTCCTCCCATCATGCCCACCCCTCTCCTCCCACCATGCCCACCCTCTCCTTCCATCATGCCCACCTCTCCCATCATGTCCACCCTCCCCTTCCACCATGCCCACTCTCCTCCCCTCTCTCCTTCCACCATGCCCACCCTCCTCCTCCCCATCATCCCACCCTCCCTCCATCCATCATCCTCCCATACCTCTCCTCATCACATCTCTCATCCCATCATGCCACCCCTCTCCCTCCCATCGTCCACCCCGCTCCTCCCATCGTCCACCCCTCTCCTCCATCATGCCCACCCTCTCCTCCCATCATGCCCACCCCTCTCCTTCCATCATGTCACCCTCCTCCCATCACGCCCACCCCTCCCTCCCTCCCATCTCCCATCATGCCCCACCCCTCTCCTCCCATCACGCTCACCCCTCTCCTCCCATCACGCCCAACCCTCCCATCCCCCCCCTCTCCTCCCATCACATCCACCCTCCTCTCATCCCTCTCTCATCATGCCACCTCTCCTCCCATCATGCCCACTCTCTCTCCCATCATGTCCACCCCTCCTCCTACTCCATCCCCTCCCCTCCTCCATCACGCCCACCCCTCCCTCCTACCTCCATCCCGCCCTCCCTCCCTCCTCCTCCATCATCGCGCCCACCTCCCCTCCTTCCTCCACGCCCCTCCCCTCACCCCCTCCCCTCCCCCTACCTCCCATCACGCCCCCCTCCCTCCCTACCTCCATCACGCCCACCTCCCTCCCACTCCATCACGCCCCCTCTCCCCTCCCCTCACCTCCATCACGCCCCTCCTCCTACCTCCATCACGCCCCTCCTCCCCCATCCAGCCCTCCTCCACCCCCATCACACCCTCCCCTCCTAACCTCCATCCCCCCCCCCTCCTCCCCATCCTCCTCACCCCCCCCCCCCTCCTCCCCTCCATCACACCTCCCTCCTACCTCCATCACCCCCTCCTCCCACCTCCATCGCCTGCCCTCTCCCTCCATCATACATCGCCTTTCCTATTAACCAATATGAGATCACCTGTCACATGCCCACGCCCATAGCTTAGCTGCTGCCTCCTTCCCCCTTGCCTCACACTACTACTAGCTGCTGCCTCATTCTTCCTTGCCTCACTACTACTAGCTTGTTGCCTCATTCTTCCTTGCCTCACACTACTACTAGCTGTTGCCTCATTCTTCCTTGACTCACACCACTACTAGCTGTTGCCTCATTCTTCCTTGACTCACACCACTACTAGCTGTTGCCTCCTTCCCCCTTGCCTCACACTACTACTAGCTGCTGCCTCATTCTTCCTTGACTCACACCACTACTAGCTGTTGCCTTCTTCCCCCTTGCCTCTCACTACTACTAGCTGTTGCCTCATTCTTCCTTGACTCACACTACTACTAGCTGTTGCCTCCTTCCCCCTTGCCTCGCACTATTGCTAGCTGCTGCCTCATTCTTCCTTGACTCACACCACTACTAGCTGCCTCATTCTTCCTTGACTCACACCACTACTAGCTGTTGCCTCCTTCCCCTTGCCTCACACTACTACTAGCTGCTGCCTCATTCTTCCTTGACTCACACCACTACTGCTGTTGCCTCATTCTTCCTTGACTCACACCACTACTAGCTGTTGCCTCCTTCCCCTTGCCTCCACACTACTACTAGCTGCTGCCTCATTCTTCCTTGACTCACACCACTACTAGCTGTTGCCTTCTTCCCCTTGCCTCTCACTACTACTAGCTGTTGCCTCATTCTTCCTTGACTCACACTACTACTAGCTGTTGCCTCCTTCCCCCTTGCCTCGCACTATTGCTAGCTGCTGCCTCATTCTTGCCTCACACCATTACAAGTTACTACAGCTTTCTTGCTTCACACTACCACCAGTCGCTATCTACTTCTTGCCTCACACCAGCTTCACATACTTCATCACGTGTTTATCTCTCTATCTGACAATGATGTTCACTTCTCTTTCACTTCGTAAATGGTGTGAAAAAAAGGTGAAATACACAAACTTCGAGAGCATATGGTAGGCGATATTGCTGCATGACAAGTGAAGAGAGTGCTGAAAAAAACACACCTTGCATCTCTCCGTGGTCAAGAGGTCTTCATTTCCTTCACCCATCCCTATCACTGGTCTCCGCCTGGCCCTCCTACCCACACTCTCAAACACCATAACGCAACACAATATGGTTATGTTAAACGGCGCCTATAATAATGAAACGCATCCAGTTTAGTCTTACCGCGTATAAAATAATTCCCGTTATGTTACAGCAAAACACAACATAATTTATTCCTATTTGGTCTAAACATCTGTTGGGTTTATGGTTTGGTTCGATCAATAAATCCCTGATAGCTGTTTGTTTGTTTGGTTGTTTAACTCTCTCATTTCTTTACCCATATTTGGCCTTGAGCGCCCCCCCCACCCATCACCACGCCTCCTCAGGGTTAAATTGATCACCAGCTCGTGATGGCTTCCCTAGTCCTCCTCCTCTACCTCTTCAATACTCTCTTCCTCATTTTCCTCACTTCCTTCATCTACTAACTAACTCTGTCTCTTTAAACACCCCTTCCTTTAAACTATCAATGATGTTCCCCCCTTCCCTTTAAACTATCAATGATGTTCCCCTTCCTTTAAACTATCAATGATGTTCCCTTCCCTTTAAACTATCAATGATGTTCCCCTTCCCTTTAAACTATCAATGATGTTCCCCCTTCCTTTAAACTATCAATGATGTTCCCCCTTCCTTTAAACTATCATGATGTTCCCCTTCCCTTTAAACTATCAATGATGTTCCCCCTTTCCCTTTAAACTATCAATGATGTTCCCCCCTTCCTTTAAACTATCAATGATGTCCCCCCTTCCCTTTTAACTATCAATGATGTTTCCCCCTTTTAACTATCAATGATGTTCCCCTTCCTTTTAACTATCAATGATTTTCCCCTTCCTAAGCTATCAATGATGTTCCCCTTCCCTTTAAACTATCAATGATGTTCCCCTTCCTTTAAACTATCAATGATGTTCCCCTTCCTTTAAACTATCAATGATGTTCCCCTTCCTTTAAACTATCAATGATGTTCCCCCCCTTTAAACTATCAATGATGTTCCCCCTTCCTTTAAACTATCAATGATGTTTCCCCTTCCTTTAAACTATCAATGATGTTCCCCTTCCTTTAAACTATCAATGATGTTCCCCTTCCCTTTAAACTATCAATGATGTTCCCCTTCCTTTAAACTATCAATGATGTTCCCCCTTTCTAACTATCAATGATGTTCCCCTTCCCTTTAAACTATCAATGATGTTCCCCCTTCCTTTAAACTATCAATGATGTTTCCCCCTTCCCTTTAAACTATCAATGATGTTCCTTCCTTTAAACTATCATGATGTTCCCCTTCCCTTTAAACTATCAATGATGTTCCCTTCCTAACTATCAATGATGTTTCCCCTTCCTTTAAACTATCAATGATGTTTCCCTTCCTTTAAACTATCAATGATGTTCCCCCTTCCCTTTTAACTATCAATGATGTTCCCCCTTCCCTTTTAACTATCAATGATGTTCCCTCTCCCAACGCCCCCTCTCCCTCCTTTATCTTCTCTCCTCTCGTTCCCTCTCACCCATTCTTCACCTGCACTTTGTTTCTTTCTTCAATATAAATGAAACAAACAAATATTGAAACAAACACTAATTGATTGGTCTAACTTATTCTTTCAACATTCCTAAATTTATCTTCAGTTTAACGTACACACACACACACACACACACACACACACACACACACACAAAAACACACACACACACACACACACACACACACACACACACACACACACATACCATGCCTCCCCACACCACGCCTCCCATAGACACACATAGAGGCCATACCAACCCCACTCACATACCACAATCCCCAAACACATATACGACACCCCACACACACACACACCACACACCCCCACACACACACACACCACACCCCCCCGCACATACACCCTCAAACATACCACACACCCCACACATGCCACACCCCACACACACACCACACCCACACACACCACACACCACACCCCCACACACACCACACCCCCACACATACCTGCCACACCCTCAAACATACCACACCCCCACACATGCCACACCCACACATGCAACACCCCACATACACATACCACACCCCCAAACACACCACACCACCTCCACACATACCACCACCTCCACATACCACACCACCCCAAACATACCCACCACCTCCACATACCCACCACCCAAACATACCACACCCCCATACATACCACACCCCACACACATGCAACACCCCACATACACATACCACACCCTCCCACACACACCACCCCACACCCCCACACACATGCCACCCCACACATACACATACCACACACCCCAAACACACCACACCACCTCCACATGCCACCACCCAAACATACCACCCCCCCATACACATACCACCACTCCCCACCTCCCAAACACACATACAACACCCACACACCACCACACCACCCCACATACCACACCACCCAAACATACCACCCCCCATATACATACCACACCACCCCCACACATGCCACCACCCAAACATACCACACACCCCATATACATACCACCACACCCCCACATACCTCCCAAACACACATACAACACCCCACACACACCTACCACACCACCCCACATAACACACCCCACACACACCTACCACACCACCCCACACAACACCCCCACACACACCTACACCACCCCCCACATACCACACCTGACACACACTTATATAAATCTACACTTATACAGAGGTAGAATTCTTGACAGGTTTTTTTGTTCAGTCTAGTGTCCACATTTTGTAATCAGCGCCACCTGGGCCGGAAATGTTGAACCCCCAAATAACTATTGCTACAACTATCCTTATTTACCTACCTACTGTCTCGAATATTTGCACCCTTCTCCAGTTTATTAATACACGCCTGCTAATACCGTCTATTAAATTTATCTATCTGTCTGTTCTATTTTTTTCCCTTCTAAGTTTATTTCTGCACGATCTGGAAATACTGTATGTGTGTTTGTTTACATGTGTGGTCCTCCTCCTCCTGCTGTGCTCTAATATATTGATGCATTCACTCTTAAAATAAACAATAATGTGCTATTCTATACTGTATTTATTACATTTTACAGATAAGACAACCTCACCCTCCCTCCTGTTCTGCCGCGCCATCTCTCTCTCACTTAACCTCCCTCCTGTTCCGCCACACCACTCTCTCTCTCTTACCCCCTCCGCCACACCATCTCTCCCTCCCTCCCCCACCATCTCTCCCCTACCCCCCTCCGCCACACCATCTCTCTCCCCCTTACCCTCCTCCGCACACCATTTCTCACAAGAACATAAGAATGGAGGAAACTAATACTAGGCAGTCCCGTTTACACCCAAACCCTATCGCTCATATATCCGTCCACCCTATGTTTGAAGCTTCAGCGTGTTCGAGTTAATGACGATGTTTGGTAACTTTTTCTACTCATCCACTACTGTATTTCCAAACCAATGTTTACCTATTTCGCGCCTAAATCTAAATTTGTTTAATTTAAAACCATTGCTACGAGTTCGTTCCTGGTTGGATAGTTTGAGTACCTTTGTTATATCACCTTTGTTTAGCCCTGACTTCCATTTATACACCTCTATCTTATCGTCCCTCACTCGACGCCTCTCGAGGGAGTGCAAATTATGATGCTTTAACCTGTCTCTGTGCTCAAGGTTCCTAATGCCCGGGATTGTCTTGTCATTCTTCCCTGTATGCTTTCTAGGACTCTATATCCATTCTGTAGTACGGTGACCAGAACTGAACTGCGTAATCCAAGTGAGGTCTCACAAGCGCAAGATATAGTTTTAGGATGACCTCGCTAGTCTTGTAACTAACACTCTGTATGAACCCAAGTACTTTGTTAGCCTTGTTTTGAGCAAATACACATTGTTTACTTGGCTTAAGATTACAGTACTACTTATAATTATTCCTAAATCTTTCTCACATTCGGATTTCTCTATAACATCGTTGTTCATCTGATAACTGGTTTCTCTGTTTCCGTCTCCTAGACTAAAATTATCTACCTCCCTCACCCTCCTTCCTGTTCTCCCACACCATCTCTCCCTCACCCTCCTTCCTGTCCTCCCACACCATCTCTCCCTCCCTCCTGTTCCGCCACACCACCTCTCTCCCTCCCCATACCCTCTCTCCCTCCACCCCCCACGCCCATATTCATCACCGCCTCTCATCACCTCCACACCTACCTCTCGCTCCCACCACCGTCTGAGGAGATTCATAAGCTCGGCGACAGCTATATCGGGGTAGCAGGTCTTGGGAGGTGAGGTGAAAGGAGGGTGAGGAGAGGGAAAGGAAGGAGGGAGGGAGAAAATGGGAGGAGATGGTGAAACAGACCAACAATTCCTCATTATCCTACACCTGACACACACCTGCACCCCTACACTTGACCCACCCCTGCAACGCCCACACTTGACTCGCCCATGTAACGCCCACACCTGATTCACCCCTGTAACGCCCACACTTGACTCGCCCTGTAACGCCCACACCTGATTCACCCTGTAACGCCACACCCGACTCACCTGCTGCGCCCACCTGATTCACCTGTAACGCCCACACTGATTCACCTGTAACGCCCACCTGACTCACCTGTAACCCACCTGATTCACCCTGTAACGCCCACCTGATTCACCTGTAACGCCTGACTCACCCTGAAAGTCCACACACTCACCCTGTAACGCCCACACCTGATTCACCCCTGTAACGCCCACACCTGACTCACCTGTAACGCCCACACCTGATTCACCCTGTAACGCCCACACTGACTCACCCCTGTAACGCCCACACCTGATTCACCCCTGTAACGCCCACCTGACTCACCCCTGTAACGCCCACCTGACTCACCCTGTAACGCCCACACCTGACTCACCCCCTGTAACGCCCACACCTGACTCACCCTGTAACGCCCACACCTGATTCACCCCTGTAACGCCCACCTGACTCACCTGTAACGCCCACACCTGACTCGCCCCTGTAACGCCCACACCTGCTCACCCTGTAACGCCCACACCTGACTCACCCCTGTAACGCCCACACCTGCTCTCCCTGTAACGCCCACTTGCCTCGCCCCTGTAACGCCCACACCTGATTCACCCCTGTAACGCCACACCTGACTCACCCCTGTAACGCCCACCTGACTCACCCCTGTAACTTACACCCCACTCACCTGTAAAAGTCCACACCTGACTCTCACCCCTGTAACCCACACACCTGATTCACCCCTGTAACGCCCATCTGACTCACCCCTGTAACCCACACCTGTCTCACCCCTGTAAAGTCCACACCTGACTCACCCTGTAACGCCCACACCTGATTCACCCTGTAACGCCCACCTGATTCACCTGCTAACTCCCACACCTGACTCACCCCTGCAAAGTCCCACACCTGACTCCCCTACACCTGACACACACACACCTGCATCTCTACACCGACACACACCTGCACCTACACACAGCCCACCCTGCAACGCCCACACACTCGCCCTGCCAACGCCACCTGACACACACCCCATCTGCTACCGACACACACCTACACCTGACCCACACCCCTGCAGCGCCCACGACCTCGCCCCTGTAACGCCCACACATTCACCTGTAACGCCCCACACCTGACCCACCCCTGTAGCCCCGACACCTGCACACCCACACACCTGCAACCTTTACACCCAACACACACCTGCAACCCCTTTACATGACACACACCTGCAACCTTTACACCCAACACACACCTGCAACCCTTTACACCCGACACACACCTGCAACCCTTTACACCCAACACACACCTGCAACCCTTTACACCCGACACACCTGCATTCTCCGACACAACTGTCTTCAAAACTGTGTGTTACCATCAAAACAACAACACCAAGACGAACTAACCTCCCATGTCTCCCATACCTCCCATGTCTCCCATACCTAACATGTCTCCCATGTCTCCCATACCTCCCATGTCTCCCATACCTCCCATGTCTCCCATACCTCCCATGTCTCCCATACCTCCCATGTCTCCCATACCTACCCATGTCTCCCATACCTCCCATGTCTCCCATACCTCCCATGTCTCCCATACCTAACATGTCTCCCATACCTCCCATGTCTCCCATACCTCCCATGTCTCCCATGTCTCCCATACCTCCCATGTCTCCCATACCTAACATGTCTCCCATACCTCCCATGTCTCCCATACCTCCCATGTCTCCCATACCTCCCATGTCTCCCATAACTATTAGACACAGAACTTCGTAATCTTATATACTTAAATTATCAACTATGATTTATCACAATATAAAATCACGATACAAAAGGTCAAATATTCTCTATCTTTTTTCCCCTTATCATTTTCTACGGAGATAACAAAGTAAATATTTACAAGGTACCCGGTATAGCAATAGGGTCGGTGCTGCCGGCTGGGTGGGGACTATTTTTCCAGGTCTCGTAGTCTACTCGCGCGGCCAAACCTAAGATTATAATTATGTGGTTGCGGTTACTGAGTTCCTCCTTATTTTGGGCAACAGAACCTGAATATACAGTATGTTGTTGTTGTTGTTGAAAAAAAATAAATCATGTATTTTTTTCTTTTTGTAGTTCTTTACAGCGACGATAATGTTGAAAATCTTGATAAAAAAAAGTTGGTTGCATTACTTCACTCTGCTCCCCAAGGTCCAGGCGTTTCCGCAGGGTTGTCAAAATCTTCGCCCGTTGTGTCATAATTCTTGTCTCATATAAAATCGTAAAGATATTTTTTAGTGTCGGGTTGTAAGTGCTTATAAGTGAGCGAGATAACCGTTAAGTGGTGAAGTGAAATGTTCCTAAGTGGACGTAGTCAATTTATGTAGAAATTACAGATATATTTCCCATGTTAGCATTACTTTAAAATTAATTTGTCTTGATTACGTAGATTAGAAACCTTCAACTGGTGAACACCTCGTGTGATCATCCCTCACATGATAATTATTTCCCCTATAATACCACATAAAATGATTCCTTTCACCCCCCACGCGCATTAAACCCTTCCATAATAATTCCCTTTCACCTATCTACACAAAAACAATTATTTCCAGATGATAATAATTACTTACCTTATACTCTAATTCCCTAAATAAAAAGAATTCACATAGTTAAATATATTCTTACAGTAAACATAACAATATAATGGTTTATATAACAACACAAATAGAACGATAGAATTCCTTCATTAAAATTTAGTCAATAATAATTAAAATCATTAATAGCTGCGTTATTCCTCACACAGGCTAAGTCTGTCTCCTCATGCACCTCATGCAAACGCACTTGATATTCCCAAGTTAGTCCATATTGTAACACAGTTGTATACTCTGGCGGTGGATTCTCAATGTTTCTCATCTTAAACTTATGTGAGAAAGTTTCCATTTGTCTCCTCACTATAGCTGTGATACAATGATGGCGGTCTCACAGTTTCTTACGTTAACCTTTCCTGTTTGATCGGATGTGTAAGAACTAGTTGACTCAGGTTGAGTTCACGGTGCTGCATCATGAATTTCCTAATAACGCGAAAAAAAATAGATTTATATGTGATATAATGAACGTCAATATTTTTCATTTTTAGAAATAGTTTAAAGTTTAGCAATACTAGGAACATCAACACTGTGAGCTGGTGATGTGTGGGAGCAAGGTGGAGTTCCTCCCTGGCTCCCCCCAGCTTCACCGTGGCAACGATTACCGCCATTATTCAAGTCTGGATACCCAATTTGTCTTCTTAACTTCTACCGACAATAGCGCCACCCGCTATTGTTTGCAACAAAGGTTTTAGAGTAATTTTATTTTATCTATTAATTTTTTTAAGAAAGTTGATTCGTAAATTATTCAACTAAGTACAACATCAAGAGTAAAAAAGGCGCAGCCATATTCATCCATCCTTTGTCACTGTTTCAGAAAACCATTTTTGCCCCGCGTGTTAGCCGTTACCATACTAGCAGCAAGCGAGCGCCATGAAAGAAGCCTGCAAGGTGGAGATGAAGATGGGCAGTGGGACAAACTTCCTCGCCATAAGTACTAGGACACATTGTCAGTTATCAGTCACGGTTTCCAAGACAATGGGCGAACCAACACAATAGTAAACAACGTAATAATCTTTAAGAATCCAGAACCAGAGGGTTAATGTGTAGACCAGAGTGCCAGTGTGTGCAGGTTAACACACAGTAACACGTGGTACCCAGTCACAAAGTAGTTAGTCTTAGTCCAGCCCTGTTGTTACTGCTACCTCCTCTCTTATTGGTGGAGATGTTTACTGGAGGGTTATAACTGGAGATCTTCATTCAAGGGTTATTATTGGTGGAGGTCTTCACTGGAGGTCTTAAGGGTTATAATAAGTGGTTGTCGTTAGTGACCCAAACATTCCAGTCAACATGGCGTTAATGACCACGTGTTCTCTCCTTGTTTACACCTGTATATATGTTAGTATCACTTGACCGTAATCAATGTTTTAGTCTTGGCGGACAAGTGATCAATCACTCATAAGACTTGGGTAGTTGTACAAAAACAATTGACCAGAAGTGAGGTGTTCCTTAATTCACTCACAGTGTCAACATATTTACACCTGTGGATTTCTAGGTCTGTTTTGTAAGCGTGTGCAAGTCCCCGGTGATAAATGGTCATTCAAATTTAAAATCCAGGGATGGTTGCAGTAAAACAAGTGAGGAATCATGTATAAGATCCCTGGATAGTTGGGGAAAACGACCCCATCAAAATGAGGTGATCGACTGTTAATGGCCGTCTTCTACAGCCGAGTTCAGTATTAGTGAGTGGCCCTCCACCGGCTGTAGTGAGCGAGGTTGTCGTACTCACCAGTTTGCGGACAAGCGCTGGGCTGCGAAGCTTCTCCTGCTTCTGCGGTGGGAGGAAGAGGAAAAGGCCAAGAGAGAAGGTTACTGAAATAGCTAATTAACAGAAATTAACAACAGGGTGGCAGGGCTAAGAAGCTAACTTACTAGCTGAGGAAAGCTATCTAGCTGAGGAAAGATATCTAGCTGAGGAAAGCTATCTAGCTGAGGAAAGATATCTCGCTGAGAAAAGCTCTCTAGCTGAGAAAAGCTATCCGAGAAAAGCTATCTAACTGAAGAAAGCTATCTAGCTGAGGAAAGCTCTCTATATTTAATACTGAGGAGGTTCACCTCAGTTGTAATAAAACACTTGACATAACTATGAGGATGGTGTGCTGGGGACACTGGCCACATGTGCTGCAGGTGGGCCTTATTTTCAAACTCTGTACAGTATTAAAAATTAACCTGTCACTGGATCATCACCCAGTGACCAAGCCCAATGTGTGAGTTGTCATGATGGTCAAGGTCAGGCGGATGTGAAGCTGGTATCTAGGCTGGGGAGTTAGGCCACAGTTCCTAAGTTGGGCCAGGATGACATACACGGCCATCGAAAAAAAAAAAGCCAAGATTTTAAATGGATATCTATTAAAATTTGGGAATATTTTATGTATTCCCGGTACTGAACTTATTACTAGACTTTGAGAAACACTGTCACGGAAGGTTTGATATAAGTGCGTCCATCATTTAGCTCTACAGCACATCTGATAACACAGGTCTTGGCATCATGGGGTTGAGGCCACACACATCAACCTCCGCCAAGTGGTAATGTTACAACTAGCGTGTCACTACAGCACCAGCGTCTAAATACAGCAAAGCAATTTTTACAAATTTGGAAAGGACGTAAGAGGGTGATGGTGGTGTGGTGGTGTGGTGGTGGTGGTGTTTGTGGTGTGGTGGTGGTGTTTGTGGTGTGGTGGCGGTGGTGTTTATGGTGTGGTGGTGGTGTTTGTGGTGGTATGTGTGGTGTGGTGATGGTGTTTGTGGTGTGGTGGCGGTGGTGTTTGTGGTGGGGTTTGTGGTGGTGGGGTTTGTGGCGGTGGTGGAAGCTTCCTTAACGATGGTGGTGGTAAGGATGCTGGCAGTAGTTGTGGTGATAAGGGACATGGTGGTAGTAACATTAATGATGGTGTCTCCTACAACAACCTGGGTTACACAAGCTCCGGTACAGTAACCAAGCCTCACTATTATTAACTCTCTAGAAGGCGCTCCTCACAAGTTAGTGGGCCAGGGGGAACTATACAGTACATCTCTAAAGTCTTATGCTAATAAAACAAATAGCTGAAAATAAGATAAATATGAGAGTAAAGTAAAATAAAATGGATGTAAGGCAAAGCACGAGAAAATGAAAGCTGTATAAAGGATATGATAAACAAACTAGATGGTTCACCAGAAGATATCCTGGAAACAGTGCGTCGAGAGGAGTAAGTGGAGGGAAGCAAAGGGAGAGAGAGAGAGAGAGAATGGGTGACGCAGCCTCTGGTAGCTCCCACTCCTCGTTGTAGTGGATGTCTCTCGCGGCTAACAAACTCCAACAGGCAAGACAACACAACAAACAAAACTCTTGGAGCAACAGGTTTTAAGTGTGAGCTTGGTATACGTGGCCACACTCACAGGTGTTTAGTATCATCACTCGGGGTTCAAACCCATGCACACGCCTCTATGTATCTAGTGTAACAATCAAACCACGGCGGTCTCGGGGGTGTGTAGCCGTTGTTAGGTCACGACGCTGGAACTATTATACTGTACTAGTAGCCAATTTGGGCCACTACAGAAGGCTACACTAGGACCACACAAAATCCACTAAATGTAAATGGTACTCAACCACAACCTGAGAATTTGTAGCTGTTGTTAGGTCACCCACGCACAGCGAACTTGTTAAGGCCACACTAGGGCCATTAGCGAGGTCCACACTAGGGCGAGGGAAGGCCAAGCTGGTCGGAGTACTCACTCTCTCTGTGACACAGGGAAACTCTATCACCTCCCTGACCTCGTACTTGGTGGCGTCAGTCACCCAACGGTATTCAGCGTCGTTACGTTTGACAGGACCTCCTGAGGGAGGGCGGTTGAAGGGGTCATCGGCGGGGCTCTGTAACGACGCGGCCACACCAGGTTATATTGGGTAACTCACTGGGGGTCACCGCTAGTCATCGCCCTCCTGGTCACCTGACCATGTGACACATCAGCATGGTATATTCCAGATAATATATCACAGCAACACACCATAATAATGTACATTTCAAAAGTGGAATTAGGTAACAGCTTATTGGTTAAACCAAAGGCGGGAGTTCATGAATTTAAATAGTGGGGTTAGGTCTTTATAACTAGTTACTGCCAAGTTACACCCAAGGACGAGAGATTATAAGTTTAGACATTGGGATTAAGTCTGGTTGACGGCTTTACAGCCAAGACACAAAGACTGATACTGACAGTAACAAGTTTTGGTGAGGACGTCGACACATGTTGGAGAACACTTCAAACAAGACACGCGAGACAACACTACGGTAGGTAAACGGTCCTGGGATAAAGGATGTCCCACCACACAACACACGGTGTGAACCGGACTCAAGGACTCAGCTGGAGTGGTAAGGCGACTGGAGTTGCGTCACGTGTTATTGTGGTCGTCATCAGTTAGTTGTGAGGTCACACCAGCACTAGCGGGTGAGTATGAGCGTAGCTACTATACACTGTGACTACACTGACACGTGACTAACACTGCTCCACGTGGTGGCTGGGTCAGTACGTCACCAGGGTCAGGGTTACTAGTCCTCGCCGCCCGCCCCTTCCTGCACGCCCGCCGCCCGTGTGAACGAGCAGGCGGGCATGCTGGTGAGCAGGGTGGGCGGGAGGGGCGGCACTACTCACGTTGACTACGTGGGTGTGATGGACGAGAAGGCCGCCACCTACCCGCGGGGTGCCGTACACCGACGCTGGCACCGAAGACACCAGGGCAGACCCGTAGATGTAGGCCTCTGGGGGCAGTGGGGAGTTCGAGTAGGCCCGGGGCACCGGGGGCCGGGGCGGAGGAACAGCCAGCAAGTCTTGGTCGTCGGGGACTGGGGGCCGTGGCGGGGGAGCTGCCCCAGGAACTGATATCGTCTTCTCTTGCTTCGCCGAGGACGCCTCTAACTTGGAGGAGGAGGTTACGTGGCTGGCGACGATACCAGTCAATATCACCTGCTTCTCTATCTCCGTCATGTCGTTCCTCTGTAACCACACCACGTTACACCCTCCTGTCTAGTATGTCTACACACACTCAAGCATGCTAGGTAGACCAACCGCAGGTGCACTATACAGTACTGTACAATACATGTCTAGCACCGCGCTAACTAAGACTCAACACTTTCAAAACATACACACCCTCGACCTTCCTGGAGGGCCTCTAGACTCACACTGTCTGATATTTGGCCACACATAGTTGATGCTACAACACCTAAGGAACATCACAAGTTGATAGTTTACACATACCAACCAACCGATGATCCAGAATGAAGAGATGGAGGTGATGGATATATCCCGATTTAGCTTCACTTAAACCTAACTAACTTTACTGTTTGGGAAGTGAAAGGCAATAGTCCTGACGCCATTATCTTATTCTAAGAACATTTACCTTAAGAGACAGAAGCATCTTTTTACCTCCCTTCTCTTTTTTCCATCAACTCCTCTCTCTCGTATCCCCCCTAAGTCTTCTCTTCCCGGGGCTGACTCCAGAAAGGTTTGTACGATCTATGTTTCTCTAAATTGTGGACAAAACACTCTGACACAGTGACACACGTACAGCGCTCTAAACAATGTCAGAATTCTACCACTACTCAGGGTCACTCGGCTCCTTCTCTCACATGACGTCACGGAGATAATATTACTGTACTGCACAAATCTTTAACAAATTTGGATCCTGTTCCAGCAACCTTCCCGGAGTACCACACAAGACATCATAAATGGCTGTACACTCTTCCTGCCTACAGTCACCACACCATACACACACCTCATAATGCATGAGACTATATACACTTATGATATATATGATGGCCCGAAAGATAACATCTCCAATACCCGTATGTTATATGATACCAACTGCACACGTGACACTATATGACACACCATGTACACTTGTGTGGCACTGTATATGTGGCACCACGTGTCTCCAACTCAATACTTATGGCATCACCTACATTTAATATATATATATATATATATATATATATATATATATATATATATATATATATATATATATATATATATATATATATATATGAGATACTCTGTACACCTTTGGCTCCGTACACATGTACACACGTGTGTACATGCAGCACTATGTACACAAGCTGTTGCGGTTTATGAAGGAGGCGGTGAGAAGCTTTGAGATGTTACCATGACAACGTCGGTCGGTCTCAAGGGGTTGGGGGATGGTGGTGAAGATGGTGTTGGTGATGATTGTGGTGGTTGTGGTGGTAATGATGGTGGTGGCGATGGTGACGATGGTGATGATGATTGTGGTGGTGATGGTGAAGATGGTATTGGTGATGATGATAATGATGGTGATGATCATGATGATGATGATTGTGCTGGTGATGATGATGAGGGAGGAAATGATAATGATGATGAAAATGATGATTATGATGTTGAAGGTGATGATGATGAGGAAGGTGGTGGAGATGATAGTGTTGGTGGCAGTGATGATGATGATGATGATGATGATGATGATGATGGTGGTGGTGGTGATGATGATGGTGGTGATGTTGGTGGTGATGAGGTTGGTGGTGATGATGATGGTGGTGAAGATGGTGGTGATGATGATGATGGTGGTGGTGGTAGTGGTGAAGATGGTGATGATGATGATGATGATGGTGAAGATGATGATGATGATGATGGTGGTAGTGGTGGTGATGTTGGTGGTGATGAGGTTGGTGGTGAAGATGATGATGATGATGGTGGTAGTGGTGGTGGTGGTGATGTTGGTGGTTATGATGATGTTGATGGTGGTGAAGATGGTGGTGATGGTGAAGATGGGGGTGATGGTGGTAATGATGGGAGTGAGTACAGGTGACCACATCACTTGTCAGTACCAGAAGCCGTAGTGGTGTTATGGCGGCTTAGTCTCGTTTACCTACAGTACAGTAGCGAGATGAGTAGTAGTGAGACCGACGGTTTGAATTATCAAATACAGGCATCAGAGGCTGAGCTGTTAATATACTGTTACTGCTGCTGCTACTGCTGCTGCTGTGTGTAAATGTATCTGCATCGTTACGTAGACGCCTTTAAGTAGTCCAAACATGTCTGGCTTCAGGGGACCAAGTAACACTCCACCTCCTGCTGCACGGGACGCTGTGGGGAAGGGAGGGATATAGCATGCATCTGTGTCATGCTACACGGTGTGTCATGCTACACGGTGTGTCATGCTACACGGTGTGTCATGCTACACGGTGTGTCACACGATGGTATTGTCATGCTACACGGTGTGTCATGCTACACGGTGCCAGACGATGTTATTGTCATGCTACACAGTGTGTCAGACAATGATAGTCATGCCAACGGTGTGTCAGACGATGGTGTTGTCATGCTACACGGTGTGTCAGACGATGGTAGTCATGCCAACGGTGTCAGACGATGATGTTGTCATGCTACACGGTGTGTCAGACGATGATGTTGTCATGCTGCACGGTGTGTCAGACGATGGTAGTCATGCCAACGGTGTCAGACGATGGTGTTGTCATGCTACACAACACTGGTGTCAGACGATGATGTGTGTGTCTGTCAACAGACACAGCTTGGGTGGTCTTAAAGTTGTGTGTCAAACAATAGTGTGTGTGTGTGTGTGTGTGTGTGTGTGTGTGTGTGTGTGTGTGTGTGTGTGTGTGTCATGCTATACACAAGAGGTAATAATGGCTTCCACAAAAGAAAAAAGTTAGTACATGCTTATCATATAAAACAAGGGAGTGAGAGGTGTGTGTTGGCTCACCTCAACACAAGTCAGCTACAACAAAAGGATCACAACTGATATTTATGACGAAATCCGTAAATCATGACAATACATTGATATATATATATATATACTGTATATATACCATTGTCAACGATCGTACAGTATACTACATCAAAGTGAAGGTGCGTCCCAGGAGTAGATACAGCACACTGTATTAAGCCTTCGGTACAAAAGGTGACAGCCCTCACTTCCCAGCTGTATAGTTGAGTACCGATATACAACTGGGTGAACTGGAGGTGCCCTGGGTGCGAACCAGTAACCCTTAGTTCAGGAGGCGAGTGCTGTATCCTCTTGGCCGCATTATCCAACAATTGTTTACAGTGGATAAAATACATAAACATCAGTTGTGTCATTCTGTGGTGGTGAGGCAACAGGCGACCACCAGGAGTGAGGGTAATATAACAGATAACATTTTAACTCTTATAGTCGAAGGCATTGTTGGTGAGGTGACGGTCAGGTCGGATGATCATACCAAAAAAATAAAACACTCGGACTGACGTAGTCAAAGAACACGTGTCTGGCACACACACACACATATAAAGACAGAGAAACACTAAAAGCTGCGATGTGGAAAATGATCAGCAATGAAGAAAAAATAAAACTTAGGATTACAGCGAACAGGTCTATCTTTGAAGAGGTATAAAGCTACGGTCATCGACACCTGTGTTACACTCAGATTTGCCCCGCGAGGTGGCTAGTTTATTGGGCACCGTCTTGCATCCTGTGAGAGACAAAGCGCCAAAACGTTTACAGCGCCCAACAGGGAAGCACGCGGAGTTGATGCTTGTCTTCTTGACTTATTCGATTAAGGGCGCAAGAACCTGAAAGGTCGTGGATTTTCTCAGCAAGTTGCATATAGTGACAGGATAAGGAGTGTGTGTGGGAGGGGGGATTCCCGATACAATTCATCTGTTTATGGTAAAGCGTGACAGGTCCCTAATAATGTCAAGCGCCGGGCCTGTCTCTAGGAGGAGGGATATCTGGCCAGGGAGGGACGAAGTGTTGGTGACGGCTGGGGACCTGTAGGTGGTGGTCATGATGTTAGTGGAAGACGGTGTGAGAGCATCGCCCACACTTACTCCTCCATCCCGTCATCTTTTAGTGACCTTACGTGCTGTGACCTTTCACCTTTAGTACTATGGCAAAGGGCAACAGACAAAAATTTTTGTCAGAGCGACACTTATGCCAATGGATGGTGGAGGAGGGGGCACACCGCTCTACTCGGGGGTTGAGACGTTTATGTGGCACTTCGCGAAAATTAGTGATCACGTCTCTTTAAATAATTGATTTCATTAAGAAATTATTCAAAACTTGCGAGTTATTCTCAGCAGTGAAATGAATGGATGTATCTCTGGTAACATACTGTGTGCGGTGATAGCTGGTACACGCTGACTACACCCCCGAGGGTCACCAAACTTTAATCTGAGCCAAGATAATGATCCAGTACACTTAAAGGTGAAGGCCACTTGCCAATACCTGAAGGTGTTTAGGAGGTTTAGCTGCTTCAACGAAGCTTACAAAATGTTGAAGAATAATAAGTAACAAATTCGGTGGACATATATATATCAAAGATAGACCTACAACACAGAGAAAGGCGGGGCGAGGTATGTGGATTATAATGATGAAGGCGAAGAAAATGTAAGCAAACACGAATGAAAGCAATGACCAAACAAAGAAGCGATGAAACACTGAAGAATAACAGGCAAATAGAAAAGTGACAGACGAAAACAAGTAATGTAAACAGTAGGAGTGAAGGAAGGGGGGGGGAGGGGAGGCAAATTAATAAGAGGGCGAAGCGCGAATCAGACAGGTGCAGCAAGAGTAGGTGGCTGAGTGGGGATACTTCATCCTGCCCGACGCTGAAGCCAGTACACTTGTCCCGCTGTGGGCGGCCCAACCTTCACACCCACATGGCCCACCCTCCTCCACCCGCCCAAACACGCCCACACACTATCTCAGCTTAAATGTTTGATCTTGATCCCGTTGTGTCAGTTCATATCACTGGTAACACGAAAGTGACTTGACATATGATATATATATATATATATATATATATATATATATATATATATATATATATATATATATATATATATATATATATATATATATATAAAGAGAGACAGACTCTCTACAAGTCAGACTGTTGTACCAGGACACAGACGACCAAGGATCTGGTGACCAAACAACATACTGAGGTAAGGTTTGGGTGATGTTGGTGGTGGTGCGAGGTAGGGGAGCGGGCGTGGGATGTGAGGTAGAGGCGTGGGTGGTTAAGCCGTACCGTGAGTGTGTTGAGGCCGTGCCCTGCAGCAGTAGCACCCTCACCGCCTCCTCCTATGGCCGCCGACACCGCCTGCGGTCTGGGTTGGACGACCTGCACCACCTGGACTTTGGTCGGGCTAGCACCTGGTTCCTCCTTTACCTTGAAGTCGCTTAGGGAGGCCATCAGGTCGTCCAGCTCCTTGGTGGCCGTGGAGGCTGAAGGCTGCGGCTGTGGCTGCATCTGCGGCTGTGGCTGCATCTGCGGCTGTGGCTGCATCTGCGGCTGTGAGTGCAGCTGCATCTGCGGCTGTTGGTGCTGGTGCATTTGCGTCTGTGACTGCAGCTGCATCTGCGGCTGCGGTCGAGGACTGATCTGGGTCTGTGCTGGTGGCGACGAAGGCAGCGTCTGGTGAGTCGTCCGGAACTCATGGTGCACCGTCCTGTGCTCCACCACATCGCTGTAACAACCACAACAACAACAACCTTTAATACTTTTAATAATAAGCACATAAATAACAAACAGTTAGTAACAACTAGAGTTACTACTGATCATTATAACCTCTCACACGACCCTTAACATCAATAATGTTATAAATGTTCTCATTAACCTCCTACAACTACAACACCTGCCTACAAAAAACTATACATTTCTTAAATACATTTTAGGCGAATATCATAAAACCAATAAAATTAAAGACAACTAATCGATTTTATATGCAGGTCCTTACAGGGAGGCGACAAGGGTCCTGGTTTGGTGTGAAGTTCTCATAACTGAATACATCGAAAATCTTGTTGGGTTTTATCATCGAACACAATTTCAACAATTAATTCTCTATTCGTTTTAGATATAGCGTTCACAACCTGCCCAGAAACACACCCAAGAAAGTCACTGATTGATCAAGTAAAGTCGCATACAAGACCGTTCATACAAGAATTTTATTAACAAGTTCCATCAAAAGCGAAATAATAAGAGGAGAGTTATGGTGTGTACGGACAAGAGTAATGTACTATGGTGGACAAAAGTTCCTTCCCTCAGCCAGCCACAATGTGACTGAATCACCTGAGGTTCGAATAACGAAGCAACTGAGGGAAGTGCTGTAGTTGTCCAACAGATGGCGCACTGTGTAGTGCGTAAGGCGGGGGCTGGGGACCAAAGTGAGATGGGGGCCAGAGGGGGAAAGAGAGGGAGGGCTGAAGGAAGGGACTTTTGTCCACTATAGTACCGCGGGACACACTGGACACTCTCCTCAACAACTGTTACCGTTTCTACGGTGACACAACAATATCAGACACCGCCAATTTGTTCCAGTATTTCCCCTGCTTTTGGATATTCACTTTGGCAACTGAAACATCAAATTGTGAGAGTTTGTTGAAGTAAAGTGTTCTTGTCAGGCATGACACAGCTGTTACTATTGTTGCATCACGTTGACAGTGCGAGAGTTGTTACAAGTGTTGTATGTATATGTTGACATAAATATTAATACGGCAAGACAGTTGTCAGTGACTTGTCACACGTGTTGTGTGCATAAGTTGACATAACATGTTGACAAGCGTAACAAATCCCAAATGTGTGTTTGTGTACATGTTGGGATCAAGTGTTTTTGGCAGGTGTGACACAAATGTTACAAGTGTTTTGTGAGCATAACATCAAAGTGTTCGTGACACACGGGAAACAGTTGTTACAAGTATTGTGTACACAAGCTGGCAAAAAGTGCTCACGAACAGGCGTGACAGTCACTACTGACAGTTGTTAGTATCGTTTAGTCCTGATAGGAAATCGCCTCATAAATTTACTCTGGATATTTATCTTCAAGAGTGTCATAGTCACTTATAAAACATTTACACTGTTGTCGTCAATAAGCGAATATCTGCTGCTTCCACTTATAAATCTGTCACGTCCACCAATAATGTTGTCACTAATAAGCTTTACCTAGACAACACTGTACACTCTCTCGCCAGCTGGGTTAACTTACGGTAGGATGCGATATTTGGGTTAGAAGAGGTTGCTTGGTTAGGTTAGGTGTAGATCAGCTATTTGGATTACATTAGGTTCCGTAATTCAAGGCGCCTGTTAACACGCTAATACACACTGGTGCATCCTATACCCCACACTAGCCCAGGTGACACGTCCTTCCTTTCATGACGCCTCCTTCCATCCTTATGACACATCCTTCCGTCCTTAAGACACATCCTTCCGTTCTTATGACACTTCCTTCCGTCCCTGACACATCCCTTCGTCCATGACACATTCTTCCATTCATATGACACATCCTTCCGTCCTTATGACACATCCTTCCGTCCTTATGACACTTCCTTCCGTCCCTGACACATCCCTTCGTCCATGACACATTCTTTCATTCATATGACACATTCTTCCATCCATATGACACATCCTTTCGTCCTTATGACACATCCTTCCGTCCTTATGACACTTCCTTCCGTCCCTGACACATCCCTTCGTCCATGACACATTCTTCCATTCATATGACACATTCTTCCATCCATGACACATCCTTCCGTCCTTATGACACATCCTTCCATCTATGACACATCCTTCCATGCACATGACACATTCTTCCGTCCATGACACATTCTTCCGTCCTTATGACACATCCTTCCATCTATGACACATCCTTCCAAGCACCTAACACATCTTTCCATCTATGTGACACATCCATCCGTCCCTGACACATCCCTTCGTCCATGACATTTCTTTCCATCCATATGACACACACTTCCGTCCATGACACTTCTTCCATCCATATGACACTTCCTTCCCTCCATGACACATCATTCCATCCATATGACACTTCCTTCCCTCCATGACACATCATTCCATCTATGACACACCCTTCCATCCATATGACACTTCCTTCCCTCCATGACACATCATTCCATCCATATGACACTTCCTTCCGTCCATGACACATCATTCCATCCATGACACACCCTTCCATCCATATGACACATCCTTCCATCCATGACACATCCCTCGACTGTAGATTACATCGTCTCAGAAAACCACTGTACACCTTCCAATAAAATGGCAGTTCCCGTGACACCAAACACTTCCGACACTAAACCATGTACAGTATGTTGCTCAGTGTAGCCTAAGTACCACATGAGAGAGAGAGAGAGAGAGAGAGAGAGAGAGAGAGAGAGCATATCAAAACACCTTAGCACCACTTGTCACCCCCTTAACCTAAAAGACACACCTTAGCACCACATGTCACCCCCTTAACCTAAAAGACACACCTCAGCACTACGCGTCGCCCCTCGTGTGTAAAATGTATCCCCTCCCCCTTCACCCCTCCCCCTTCACCCCTCTTCCCCCCTCCCCCGGTCTCAAAGGGGGTCAC
This sequence comes from Homarus americanus, assembly GCF_018991925.1. NCBI lineage: Eukaryota > Metazoa > Arthropoda > Malacostraca > Decapoda > Nephropidae > Homarus > Homarus americanus. The sequence continues at coordinate 12,488,926 of NW_024735554.1, forward strand.
ATCCGTCGCACAACCTCCACACAAATCTTGGCTCCAAGTGGCATCGCTTAGTTCACCATAAACCCATCAGCCGGCGCCCCTCTAAACCATCTCAGCTGGGTTTTTCTCATCTATGTTTTGGGTTCCTGCCCTGACAGGTTCTTGGCTAAGGTGCAGCGTCTCGTCTGTGTGATGTGGTTGGGGTTGATGGGGCCAAACAAATTCTTCTTTAGACAGAGGGTTCTCAAGCACCATCTGTAACTGGTGAAAGATAAGAGGGTCCCCAAGCAACATTACCTTTGATAGGTGGTAGAGAAAGAATTATCAAACACATCTTCTGTATTTGGTGCAGGGAGGAAGGAAAACGATTCTCATACACACCTTTACACGGTGGCAGAAGAGGGAGGGGGCTGGGGGGGGGGACTTTAAAAACACGACGTCTTTAGGTGCTGACGGACGTGGGATTCTCAAGCATCTCTTTTACTTGGTGGCAGATGGAGGGGGGGGGGTTCTAGCTTGGCCTGAGCAAGGTGTACGTGGGGTTGGCATAGGTAGGAAGGATCTTTGTGGATGAGTGGGTGGATGTTTTTAAAAGTCATTTGTGCTGGCATGTGGGGCGTCGCGTCGTGGGGGTTTGAAATTCGCCTCAGTTGGTATGCTGGAGTAAAAGGGCTGCTTATGTGGGTATGTGAATGTTTAAGTTAGTCTACGATGGTATTTTGCCATTAAAGGACCGCCCATGTTGGCGGTAACACTCTCAGTTGGTAGGTCGGAGTGAGCTCACGGGGAGAACGTCATGCCTCGAGTCATCAATATCGGCAGAGCTGTTACCGAACTTGTGGATTTTAGGTCACTCGGGAAGCTTCTATTGGTGAGGAATATAGCTGAGTTACTGGCTAAATATTATAAGAGTCAAAAGTTTATACAGATGGTTCATACAGTCATACTGACCAACAAGAGGTTATCTGACCATGACAGATGCTTTAGGCTGAGTAATATTCTAGTTTACTTTATTGTATGAGGAAAACTTTACCTAGGATTGAAATTAACCCCCGTCGTGTCGTGTCCACTTTGTACCAACAACAGATAATCGGAGTTGGCCGTTTATGTAAAGGCTTCTTCCTCTTGGAGTTACCAGGGATACATATCCAACAAAGGTTATTCACCAACTGTATTAAAACATGGCGTTAACCAGAAAATATGCCACAACGTACATGTTTCCATAATGCCCCGCCGACCTGCTTGGGGACATAAGAGGGAGGTGTTTATCTTGGCTGTGAAGTAAGTGTGGTGTCCTTCGTCAAGGTGGCCGTCGCCGGAAGAAAACTCCAGCAGTAAGTTGGCAGACGACACATCACCTTAGTATTATCCTCCCTTAAAACCTGCCAGGCTAATTTAATGAACACTTTTATGCAGTGCCCCGGGAATCGACAGTTTACCCTCTTACTGTGTATTGTACTGTACTGTACAATGTACATCGTCGGGCCCGGCCAGTGACCCGGCTGCCTGGCTAGAGCTGCTCGTAATCAGGCTCTTTGTGACAGATCAACACGCAGATCTGGGTTAATCTTAAGGAACAAGATGCATCACCATCACATCTGATCTGCTTCTGTGTGTGTGTGTGTACCTTTGTGATCCCTGGCACGTGTGTACATGTGGGCGACCGGACCACCCTCACCTGCCGCCTTGTTTATGTGTAGTTAATAATGTTCTTTACCCAGCAGTGGTGAGGGTGGGCGTCGACCCCAGCCGGGTTAGTGTGCCTTACTTAATATTAATATTAATATTATTATTAGTAGTAGTAGTAGTAGAAGTATTTTATCATTATTATTGCTATATTATTATTGTTGTTGTTATTGAAGAAAACAAGAAAAATAAGGAAAAGAAAACGAGGAAGAAGGAATTAAGAGAAGGAACAGGGAGAGAAAGAAGTCAAAGAGGAGGAGGAGGAGGAAGCCAACGGGGTGAGAAGGAGGTTAAGAGGCCAGACGAGGAAGCCGAAGCAATAAAGATGGATTAAAAATTAGGGTAATGAGCGTGAGTAATACCTCAGGTGGAGGGTGAGAGTGGAGGGTGAGAGTGGAGGTGAGAGTGGAGGTGAGGGTGTGAGTGGAGGTGGAGGTGAGGGTGAGAGTGGAGGTGAGGGTGTGAGTGGAGGTGAGGGTGTGAGTGGAGGTGAGGGTGTGAGGGAGGTGGGGAGGGGTGTGAGTGGAGGGGAGGGGTGTGGGAGGGAGGTGGGGAGGGAGGGGTGTGAGTGGAGGGGAGAGGGGGAGGGAGGGGGAGGTGAGGGGTGGGAGGGAGGTGGGAGGGGTGGTGGAGGTGAGGGGTGTGAGTGGGAGGTGGAGGGGTGTGAGTGGAGGGAGGTGTGTGTGGGAGGGAGGTGAGGGGGAGGGAGGTGGAGGGGGGGGGAGGGAGGTGGAGGTGAGGGGGGGAGGGAGGTGGAGGGAGGTGTGAGGGAGGGGAGGGGTGAGGGAGGTGGGAGGGGTGGAGGAGGGGTGAGGGGGAAAGCGAAAGGGAGGGGGTGGAGGGAGGTGAGGGTGGGGAGGAGGTGAGGGTGTGAGGGGGAGAGGGGTGTGGAGTGGAGGTGGGAGGTAGAGGGGGTGGGGTGAGAGTGGAGGGGTGAGGGGTGGAGGGAGGTGAGGTGGGAGGGAGGTGGAGGTGGAGGGTGGAGTGGAGGTGGAGGTGAGGGTGTGAGTGGGAGGTGAGGGTGTGAGGGAGGGGTGAGGGTGTGAGGGAGGTGAGGGGTGTGGAGGGAGGTGAGGTGGGGGGTAGAGGCGAGGTGGTTTGAGGCTGGGGAGTTGTGGAGGAGGGGGGAGTTGTGGAGGAGGGGAGAGGTGGAGGAGGAGGGGGAGGGCACACATTAGGGGGGGATGAGTGTTTACCTGCATGACGTGTGTGTGTGTTCCCTGACCTGGCTGACCCAATTACCTGCACCGTCCACCTGTCCTCCCCTCTACACCTGCCCTCCTCTCACCTCACACCTGTCGTCCCTCTCATCCTCACAGGCCTCCCTCTCCTCACACCTCTCACACATCACCTGCCAAGCAAAAACTCAACTAGCAGGAAGGAGAGGAGGGGAGGGGAGGGAGGGGGGAGGGGGGACGGGAGGAGAGGAGGGGGGGGGGCGAAGAACAGCCGTGAACAGACAAACTCGAACATGGTGTGAGGACCTCACATATCCTTACAGTAATCCCATTAAAGGCTGGTTACTGAACCCAATACGAGACCTTGTTGTGTTGTAGACCAGGTATCGTTAATATACAGTATACGTGTCCGGGCAGTTGATCATATAGACGGACGGAGTGAAAGTGAGGGACGACAACCTGTTTTACTAACATATGAAGTGAACGGCTCCAGCAACAACACACAATGAAGTGAACGGCTCCAGCAACACACACAATGAAGTGAACGGCTCCAGCAACACACACACAATGAAGTGAACGGCCCAGCAACACACACAATGAAGTGAACGGCTCCAGCAACACACACAATGAAGTGAATGGCCTCCAGCAACACACACACGAAGTGAACGGCTCCAGCAACAACACACAATGAAGTGAACGGCTCCAGCAACACACACAATGAAGTGAACGGCTCCAGCAACACACACAATGGATGGAAAGTTCCAGCAACACACACAATGGCGTGAACGGCTCCAGCAACACACACAATGAAGTGAACGGCTCCAGCAACACACACACACAACAAGTGAACGGCCCAGCAACACACACAATGAAGTGATCGGAGCCAGCAACACACACAATGAAGTGAACGGCTCCAGCAACACACACAATGAAGTGATCGGAGCCAGCAACAACACGATGAAGTGAACGGCTCCAGCAACACACACAATGAAGTGAACGGGAGCCAGCAGCACACACAATGAAGTGAACGGCTCCAGCAACACACACAATAAAGTGAACGGCTCCAGTAACACACACAATGAAGTGAACGGCTCCAGCAACAACACACAATGAAGTGAACGGAGCCAGCAGCACACACACAATGAAGTGAACAGCTCCAGCAACACACACACAATAAAGTGAACGGCTCCAGCAATGACACAATGAAGTAGAACGGCTCCAGCAACAACACACAATGAAGTGAACGGCTCCAGTAACACACACACAATGAAGTGAACGGCCCAGCAACACACACAATGAAGTGAACGGCTCCAGCAACACACACAATGAAGTGAACGACTCTGGCAACACACAATGAAGTGCGAACGACTCCAACAACACACACAATGAAGTGAACGGCTCCAGCAACAACACACAATGAAGTGAACGGCTCCAGCAACACACACAATGGTGTGAACGACTCCAGCAACACACACAATGAAGTGAACGACTCCAACAACACACACAATGAAGTGAACGGCTCCAGCAACAACACACAATGAAGTGAACGGCTCCAGCAACACACACAATGAAGTGAACGGCTCCAGCAACACACACAATGAAGTGAACGGCTCCAGCAACACACACAATGGTGTGAACGACTCCAGCAACACACACAATGAAGTGAACGACTCCAACAACACACACAATGAAGTGAACGGCGCCAGCAACACAGTCAAGTGAATGGCTCCAGCAACACACACAACGAAGTGAACGGCTACAGCAACACACACATTGACTACACTGTTACAGCCACACCCCTAGTAGTGAATTCCAACCACGACCGAGTCTTCTGATCACCTGAACATTACATACACCTGGTTATTTCACACGAATATCAACAACCCTAAAACTAACCTAACCAAATATGAGTTAGCCTAATTTTACATATCCTACCCTAACCAAATATAACCTTCACCTAACCTAACCTCACCTAACACCCCCCACCAGGTAACGTTAAGGTGGTTAATCTACAGGTGAAATAAACTCGGGTGTCTAATCTTCACGTCAACCGCCGCTATACTGTATATGCTAACCATGACTGACACCAATAATATATTCACAATAATTCGTCGTTCGTATCCCCTGAACTAATTAATTCATCATTCTAAATCTTCTACTTCTCGAAAACCTTGTAGAAGTGGACCTGAAGGAGACCCCCACCGCCCCCACACCAGCAGCTGAAAGTTCTGGATCCTGGTATTATGAATTGTGTGGCTTCTAAGTGGCGTGGCATCAGTGACAGCCGAGATAGGTGGAGGAGGCGGCGGACCATTCACTGCCTGACAGATAGACGCCGCTCACCATCCCCCCCCCACCCCCCACTAAAGTACGTGTGTGTGCCAGAGAGAGAGTGTGTGTGTGTTCCTGCTTCTCTACAAAGTTAGGTTACGACGACACTGCCCACCTAACACTACCCACCTAAGATACATTCCATTCTAGGAACAGCAACCAAACTTAGGATTACAATAACAAAACTCGAACAATATAGCCATGATTACAATTACATTAAGAACATGATCGATTACATTAAGATTAGTGTGTTAGCGTCTTGTTAACACCCTACCTCTCCCCTGTTCACAAACAACACAGTAAGGTCGCTACTTAAATCTGTATGGACAAATATTTTTTTACTTAATTATTTAATTCTTCCTCTACAATCTTTAAGTGCGTTGATCACCTTAAGCTTAGACACCCAATTTGATATCACCTGAAGAATAACCAACCCTAACGCCAACCTAACCTAACCTAACCAACCCTAACGCCAACCTAACTTAACCTAACATAACCAACCCTAACGCCAACCTAACCTAACCTAACCAACCCTAACGCCAACCTAACCTAACCTAACATAACCAACCCTAACGCCAACCTAACCTAACCTAACATAACCAACCCTAACGCCAACCTAACCTAACCTAACCTAACCAACCCTAACGCCAACCTAACCTAACCTAACATAACCAACCCTAACGCCAACCTAACCTAACCTCGTCAGGCAGCGGTGGGTGTGTAATATTCAGGAGATCCAAATACGGTAATAACTTTGCGTGTGATCATAGAGCAAAATACCACTCATTTCGTGTTATTGTTGGAGTTATCTCTACACGAGTCATACCCTGCACACACACCTTACACTCTTATTACACCCGTTTACTACATAACACTACACCCACGTACTACATAACACTACATCCGCGTACTACATAACACTACACCCGCGTACTATATAACACTACACCCACGTACTACATAATACTACACCCACGTACTACATAATACTACACCCACGTACTACATAACACTACACCCACGTACTACATAACACTACACCCACGTACTACATAACACTACACCCGCGTACTACATAACACTACACCCGCGTACTACATAACACTACACGTTTACCACATAACACCCACGTACTACATACTACACCTGCTACTACATAACACTACACCCGCGTGCCATAACACTACACCTGCGTACATAACACTACACCTGCGCACTACACTACCTGCGTACTACATAACACTACACCCACGTACTACATAACACTACACCCACGTACTACATAACACTACACCTGCGTACTACATAACACTACACCTGCGTACTACATAACACTACACCCACGTACTACATAACACTACACCTGCGTACTACATAACACTACACCTGCGTACTACATAACACTACACCTGCGTACTACATAACACTACACCTGCGTACTACATAACACTACACCCAACTACTACACCTGCATACTACATAACACTACACCTGCGTACTACATAACACTACACCTGCGTACTACATAACACTACACCCGCGTACTACATAACACTACACCCACGTACTACATAACACTACACCTGCGTACTACATAACACTACACCTGCGTACTACATAACACTACACCCACGTACTACATAACACTACACCCACGTACTACATAACACTACACCCACGTACTACATAACATTACACCCACGTACTACATAACACTACACCCACGTACTACATAACACTACACCCACGTACTACATAACACTACACCCGCGTACTACATAACACTACACCCGCGTACTACATAACACTACACCTGCGTACATAAACACACCTGCGTACTACATAACACTACACCCACGTACTACATAACACTACACCTGCGTACTACATAACACTACACCTGCGTACTACATAACACTACACCTGCGTACTACATAACACTACACCCACGTACTACATAACACTACACCTGCGTACTACATAACACTACACCTGCGTACTACATTACACTACACCTGCGTACTACATAACACTACACCTGCGTACTACATTACACTACACCTGCGTACTACATAATACCCTAACATAGTTGTTCTACTACACGTTCATATATTGTGGTGTGAGTCTCCCTCCACTAACACTCATACTACGGCTGGGTACTACAACACACATCGCTGTACTACATAAACACACTCTACCACACAGTACAGTACAGTATATAACCCGCACTACTCACTCGTTGGTTTCCACACTGTTCAGTTCATCCAGGAGGGAGTCAACAGAGGGCCTCGACCCGTTGACGGTACCGTTGGTAGCGGCACCAGGTTCTGTTGGAACAAAACAGTAACTATGTAGTCTTGCCGTAAATACACAACATATACAGTAGTCTTAACATGCAAATAAAAACAACTATTTAGTGGTGACATACAAATAAATATTTAGTCTTGACATAAACACACTAGTACAGCAGCTGATGGCGTGTTTGTGTACAAATACGGGACCTAAATTTATCTTTAGATTATGAAAACAGACATATTAAAGGTTCGGAAAAATGTAAGTGGACATGCAAGAGTCTGTCAGAACTCTAGATATAGTCACACCAACATTGTCACACTGTAAAAAAAAAAGTGCGCGTATCTGTGGGGTCCATACAATTCACTTTCACAGCTCCAACTTCTTTGTATTTCACTCAATATATTCCCAAATTGATCTGAATGTTGCCAATAAGTAGGAAAACAAGTGACTAGCGTTTCATAAGATTCCCAATGTTGGTTAGGAAGGTAATCAACGCTCAGTCTCAGTTACATAGTCCTTGGGTGAGGGTTTATACATATTGACATCATGTATGGCAGGACCAGAACTAGCACGTCTCAAGAAACCAAAAGGAGCACTCCCCCTTACATTCCTGATACAGGGACACACGATAACACAAGGTAACACAAGATAATACAAGGTAACACAAGATAGCACAATATAACACATGGTAACACAAGGAAACACACAGTAACACAAGGAAACACACAGTAACACAAGGTAACACAATATAACACATGGCAACACAAGGTAACACACAGTAACACAAGGTAACACAATATAACACATGGCAACACAAGGTAACAAAAGGTAACGCAATATAACACAAGGTAACACAAGGTAAACAAACAGCGTGGATGAAGTGGGTTGTCAGGATGAGGAAGTGGAACGCTCTCCTACAACCACCACCACATCTGCTCCGGCTGCCAACAACCACATCATCCACACAAGCATCATCAATCTAACCCCTAAAATGTGTGTGTGTGTGTGTGTGTGTGTGTGTGTGTGTGGGGCAGTGACCAGCAGATCACCTGAGGATTAGCCCCCACCCCATTCCCCCACTCACTCCTACCGGCTTAATTCACCCCCATGATAAAAAATTCTTAACCTTACCTTAGGGGGTTAGGTTAGGTTAATATTCAGGGTAAATTAGGCTGGAGAGACTAATCTTCTTCAGATAATCCACAATCCCTAACCCGTACTCTTAAGTTACATTCCTAAATGAAGTCTCAATTCTATCGATTATGTCATCCTTAAAACAGTATTTCCTTATTAAGTTACTGTGTCCACCTTGAGCAGTTACTTCACAGCCGCCGAGTTACTGGGCCAAGATGGGATCTCTGGCAGGGTGTCGTGATGGACTGAAGAAGCATTTCCTTAACCCTGGTGTAACTCTCCCACTTTTCACCCTAAAATAATCCTCCTCGGCTCTGGGTCTTCCCGTCACTGGGGAATTTTCACCCTGAAGTAATTGTTTCAGACGGCAGGGGGGGGGGAGGGAAGAGGAGGGTGGTGATGATCATCTGTGCCAAGATAATGTGTGTGTTCATTACTGTACATTCGGTGGTAATGCTCTCTCTCTCTCTCTCTCTCCACATTTCACGGGTTCGTATACCTGTAAATGAAACACTCAGTATATTTATGAAGCAAAAACAATATTCTTGTCTGTGTTAACACTACATCTTCTTAAATCCTTTGAACTATCTTACTAAAATCTTCCACACACATGTGTGTGTGTATGTGTGTGTGTGTGTGTGTGTGTGTGTGTGTGTGTGTGTGCGTGTGTGTGTCACCATCACTACACTCCACCTGCTACACTCTCTCACCAACACCTACACTACACCTAGCTCTTCCTGCTCATGCTGGTGGTGACTATGTTTAAAAGAATTACACAAATTATGGTCGTTGTGATAATTACATGTTGAGTGTTAATACTAATACATGACAATAATTATAAAAGAAAATTGCAATAATAATACAAATAACAACAACGACAATGCTACTACTAATAATAATAGAACTTATATTTTCATCATCCACTGTCATAAAAATGCAAGTTTTGATTTCTCTCACATTCATGGGGTGACGTTCTCGAACTCACTAAACAGGTGACGTCATCCACGCGAGGAATTAGTTCATCGTACTTTAAGAGGGAAAAGTCGTGCTCGAGAGGCGAGAAAGTCGTGGTGAGGAGCAGTTTGTCGCTGTACTGAGAAGAGACGGAAGTCCTTTTTTTTACCGCTGTGGTAAATATAACAAACTGGTGTATAAGTGAAGCACTCCGGAGAAATATTTCACTGGCAGGGAACACCTGGACCCCGCTGCGAGTAAACACACACACACGTCCCAATATAGAAGATGTTTATTGTAAGGATTAGGCTCAACTTTATACTACCACAAATTAGTTAACACACATCGCTTAAAACATTAGTATCCAAGTTATTCGGTATAATACAACGTGAAGGTGGCGGCGCGACTCAGTGACAACAAAAGATTTAAAGTTTGCAATCACCTCTCGTCCCGTGAAATGTGTTTAATTTATCCTTTCGTCCGGCACTAACCAAGACAACTTTCTCACCAACATTTATATCCCCCCCCCCATACGTTCATAGGATAGATCAAAGAAAACAAGACATCGCCAACAAGGGAGGAAATGGCGGGGAATTATTGTTATAGGGTAAAATACATCTAAGAAAAAAGTACAGAAACAAGAAGATATAACTTACACAAAAGCTCTTTCATATTTCCTCAACTGATGCACAGACCCACATAATAGTGAACTCCTTAACTTCAACGCCGTTTCAAAATGTTTCAGATCAATTCAGGTTAAACATTATCATTATATACGAAACGATGCCACTGTACACGATCCACTATTAATCGTCCCGTGCTACCTAACGTGACACTTTTTGTCCTCACGCGTTCCCTTACATAATCCGCCCATGGTGTTCCTCTCGCTCTCCTCCCTCCAGCAGCCATCAAGATACTTCTCCACACAAGTACACAAAATGAGTCTTATTTTTTAAGTCATCAGCCAGGGTAAGTATATCTTGGCCGCTCAAGGAGATGTGTGGGCAGATTAGGGTCAGAAATAGGCTCTCGTTACACACACACACACACACACACACACACACACACACACACACACACACACACACACACACACACACACACACACACACACACACTCTCTCTCCCCTGGATCCTCAAAACACCCCTAATTAATTTTTTTTTAGTTGCGTCAGCAGCTCTATGTACACGAACTATAAAGTTAGATAGTTATTTACAGCTGAGTGGACTGGGAGTGCCCCGGGATGGAACCAGAGACCCTAAGGACATGAGGCAAGCTATATATCCACTGGCCGCCGCGCCCCTTACAAATACTAAGAAATTCTTTTTTGTCTCACCGTGACTGTGACAAACATCCCCGTCTTAGATCTTAACTTAAAGATCACTTCTCCCAACCTAAAAACAATCCCCCACACGTACTGTATACATAACATACACTGGTAAGATCAGGCCAAGGGGAGTACTGCACTGACTAAACGCTGCATACAACAGGCGAAACAGATGAGGGTGAGGCTGACAAGTGCTGCCCAACCCACCAATACTTGTTAGAAATATTTCCATTATATTGAGATCAAGAAACCAACTATTATTGTGTGGCTACATGAGCATCACCGCAGCTCTACTATAAACCTAAATTTATCTTTGTATTCCTGAATAAAATGTATTATGAATCTGAATGTTAATATCATAAAATATTGCTGTTCTTAGTCTTAATTATACTTTTGTGGATAATGAAGGTAGTGTACAGTATATACCATGAAGACAGAGGGTGACAAGTAAATATACAGAAAGAGTTTGTAGGACTAGAAAACCAATATTGACACACGGCTGCCAGTAAAGATGGCCGCCGCCCCACAGTCAACTCCTCGGGGCCATAACTGGCCACGGAGACAATATCGATTACTGAGCTCCTTTGACAGCTTGTTGTGATATATCCACACACTTAATTTAGTTAAAATCATTTTCTATTTTGTTAATAAGTTCACAATTCCCGCACAGACACACGGACATATATCCCTTGCTGCTGGGAACAACTAGAGAAGAGATGAAGGGTGGCGTGACAGGTGGCAGACAACTGTTCTTCTTCACTAACAACAACACTAACAGGTCATAATGAAAATGGAACACAACACAGGCAAATATAATGTGAAGTTGTAAACAAATGTTTTAGGCGAGAGTCTCCTGCCAGATAAACACACCACGTGCATTAGGTGGTGTGGTGTCCGGAAGTAACACCCTCCAGGGCTTATTATAGTGCCTGTCACCACCATACACACACACACACACACACACACACACACACACACACACACACACACACACACACACACACACACACACTTGCTTTTGCCTGTTTACCCCCAGAAGCCTGATGCACTGAGATTCTTGACAAGTTTCTCTATATTGATTTGAACCCTTATCTACTTTTCTTATAACATAATATAGTGTTGTAAAGGTGTGTAGAGTAAGTGTTTACTTGTTATGAGGCAACATTAGGGAAGGTGTGAACCTTCCTCAAATGTTCCAGTATCCAGTAATAATATGGATTTACTCCAACCTTACCCGAAGACGCAAAAAAAATAAATAAATAAATAAATAAAAAATAAATCAATAAATAATAATGAAGAGTAAGGAACTAAGTGACGGTGGCCTCACTAGAGTTCATATTCACTATCCTGTGTTTGCGAAAATAGTTGTATGTCTTCCCCTGACCTACAGACGAAGACGCTGCCTGGTGAAGGTGACCAGCGAGTGTCTCATGATGGCACACAATGACCACCACCGCCTATCACACTTGTGTACTGTACATGGTGGACCAGAGAATAGGCTACCAACTTGATCAGGTGAAGACAACAGTGATCTACTGAAGATTAAACACCCCAACTTATTTCAGCTGAATATTAACCACCCTTACGCTACCCTAACTTAACCAACCTATACCCTATCTTAACCTAACCTAAACTAACCCCCCCACCCAAAAGTAGTGTTAGGGTGATTAATCTTCAGATGATCCGACAATGATAGGGAATAGTGCAAGACAAAAGTATACGAAGCGACAGGAATGTGATGCAACACACACACACACACACACACACACACACACACACACACACACACACACACACACACACACACACACACACACACTTGCCACTGGAGACCTTACGTTAATATCTCTTTACGTTTCGTTTTAGAGGCACCGCAAAAGCTGCTACAAATATGAGTACAAAAATTAAATGAAGAGAAAACGAAAATTGCTGTAAGGTGAAGAAAGAAAGTTGTCAAAAAGGGCGCTCCAGTTCCCGCCGCCCCACAACAAACAAACAATCCTTCCTTACTGGGAAGTCTTGTCATATATCCACAATACCGAGTTTGGTTAAAAATCCATTGTTATTTGTTGACGTCATCATGTAAACAATCATGGAGGGAGAGACCAAAAGCATGTTTTCCTGAGTCTCCGTCCCAGCACAGCGGCAGCCCAGTATGGGAATGTTGGCCAGATCAACTGTAAGCGATGTTTAGTAAACAGGCCGCGAGCAAATGACAGCAGGTAAGACAACAGGTGTAAAGCCGTGCATGGCGCCAAGCACGCAGTCACCATCACCCCCCAGTCCCTACAGGTATAGGTGTGCTTCATCCTGTTGTGGTCGGGTGCTGGTGGTGGTAGGAGGGGGAGGTGAGGTGCTGGTGGTGGAAGGAGGGGGAGGTGGGGTGATGGTGGTGGGGAGGGTGTATTAGGATGATGATGGTGGTGGGGAGGTAGTGATGGGATAATGGTGGTGGGGAGAGGGTAGTGGAGAGGTGGTAGTTGGATGATGGTGGTGGGGAGGGTGTAGTGGAGACGTGGTAGTTGGGTGATGGTGGTGGGGAGGGGGTAGTGGAGACGTGGTAGTTGGATGATGGTGGTGGGGAGGGTGTAGTGGGGTGTTGGTGGTGGTGGGAAGGGTGTAGTGGTGGTGGTGCTTTTAAGCTACTCAACCCTCATGTTTATGTCTCTACACAAACGTACCTTTCTCTAATATTATTGTCGTTGACTATATTCTTTATTTCATGTTTATCCGTCGCCGTGGACGGCGAGGGACATAATTATACAGAGCAGTAATGTTCAGTACGAGCTGATTATATTGCTGCACACCCCTCATACCTCACGAGCCTATATCAATATTTAAACATATCGACAACAGGTCACTATAACTCTGGGCTATAATACTTTATCTTGGGTTATGTTTTTTAATAATATTTGCCTTTGACTCATTTTAGATGGTTAACCATTGCTGTTACTTAATGGCGGGTGAGCCGTGTACTGTATTGCGGTCACCAATACGGTTTTCCTTATTTTTCTCTTTCTCTTCCGGGTATGTGCATTTTATTTTATTTATTTATTTTATTTTTTGGTGGAGATAGAGTGGGTGAAAGAAGATTAGGGGTGGAGGAAGGAAGTTATAGTTCGGAAATTGAAGAAATTTGGGAGGCGGTAGGAAGAGGCGGGCTGACCTTCCTGTGGGTTAGGGTTGTGTCCTGGGTTAGTTATTATCTGTCGGTACAGGCACTAGACATCCTACCCTATCCAATATATGGGTGTTTTGAGGGCCTTATTTCAAATTCCGCCGACCCTACTGGCGGATGCTGGTCTAGGGAGGTTGTCTATTGCCTGGCCGTATAGATCGGGGGTGGTAATGGACCTTTTGAGATTTGGTCACTTTTTGGAAACCATGTATGGTTGTTGTCGTTGTCTGGTGGGAGTCTTTGGAGGAGTTCTTGCTCTGATCGTTTTATCTTTTGTCCGACTCTGCTGGCCAGGGTGTGTAGCTGCTGGGTGATGGGTTTTATTCTCAGGTCTCTATGTATCTCGGTTGTTGTTCTGGTGAAGGGGTATCTTTCACCTGTGACGAATCTCAGGGCTTCATTTTGGATCACCTGTAAATTTAATAATTGGGTGGTGCTCATAATAAGAAGACGTACTGCTGGGTAAGTTAATATCGGTGTGATGAGTGATGTAACCAAGCGGAGTTTTATTTTCTCAGGAAGAGCGTTAAAGCGGTATAGTTTTCTCAGCTCTCTTCTTTCCTTTTCCTTCCTGGTGTGGACATGATGGGAGTAACCTGTCGTTACTGGTGTTAGGGCAATAATGGCCTTTTTAAACTTAGTCGGGAAGTATCCCGAGGCCAGGCAGGCGTTCAGCGTGGTTCTCAGTCTCTCCATGGCCGGGTTGTTTATGTGGCTGAGGATCTCCTTGGTGGTGCTAGAGTAGCCAGGGGCTTTACTCTTGGAATTAGAGATGGCTGTATTGAGTTCTTCCGAGGTGACTGGTTTGGACAGTGGGTTGTCCCCTCTCATATCCTCCTATTTGATTTCTGGGGAAGGCTGAGTGCGGTGTGTCTGGCCCCGGAGTTCATCAAGGACGAGCTCCTCGTGGGAACCATCAAACCCCCTGTTCTCTCTATTTTTGATTCGGAAGATGTTCCTCCATATGTCCTTGAATATGTGTTCTTTGTCTTGATCGTCTTATAGTTTACTTCCTGTGTGGTCAGTTATATATGGTGACTCGTTGGGGCTGGAACCTTTCAGTCTCTTAACACGAAGCCAGAATTCTCCTGGGTCGTTGTATGTTTATGATATGGTGTTCAAATATTTCGGCCCCTTTGTGGTTGCTTTGTTCCAGAGATCTTGTTTTATTTCCTTCGGTATTCTTCTGTATGTATTTTAGCTTGCGATATTCCAACCATGGGTCTCGGCTCTCTGTTGTAGCAGTTGGAAATAGTTTGTGAGGGCTATGAGTTCTGGAGTCTGTCGTGGGTGTGGGAGTGTTCTGTTGCATTTGAGAGGGGTGGCCTTTTGGTAGGCTGTTCCTATGGGTTCACATCATGTGTTGATTTCTTTGTCTATTTTCTTCACCGGCTGGTTGTCTATGGTATAAGGGAATGTCATGTCCTTGGCCTGAAATTTGGCTGTAGCTTTTTCGTTGAATAGTTCCCAGTTGGTGCGCTTGGCGATTCTCCGTGGTGGAGCTGGTATAGTTATTAATGTTACGGAGATGGTCATGATTATACGTAGGTGATCGCTAGAGATTACAGGGCCTTGTTCAACGAGGTAGTTGTTGAAGCATCTGCCATTTGTTATTGCTATATCTGGAGTAATGGCCGAATTCCTACTGTAGAACGTGGGGAAGTCCGGGCCTATTAGCTGGGCTTTTTTGTCTGTTATGGGACCAGCGAGGCCTCTTCCAACATTGTTAGTTGTCCTCTTACCATCTAATAGAGGATGTCTGGCGTTCATGTCCCCAATGATGTAGGTTGGGTGGTTGTATGATAGGAGTCTGTGGAGTCCCCGCAAGGCAGGTAGCCCCTGCGTGGTGGGAGGTAGGTTGTGGCTGTAATGATTGGCCCTGTGGTCAGGTTGATTTGAACAGAACGAGTTTCAGAGGTGAAGTCGAATCTGATTCTGTGGTGGACATATTTTTTTTATGGCGATGGCCACCCCATCATTCTGCTCCTCTGATAGGTTTGATTTATGGATCTTGTAACCAAATATTTTCAATTCCTCATACGCCTTTTGGTCGTGTGAGTTTATGAGTATAATGTCTGGGTCAACTTGGCTGTACTGGTTGAACAAACTGAGCTTATTAGTTTTCCAGTGGAGGACGTTAAGTTGCATTATTTTCACTGCCTTAGGTAACATGTTTCTCGTTCCTGGTTTTAGTGGTTTGGTCCCTGTGCGTCGATTCTTCGTGGTTTTGATCTTCGTTCTGGTTGTCTTTTTGATGCAGTTTGTGAAATCGAACCGTTTTTGTTTAATGGTCTCGGGGATGGCCACCTCGGAAGTGGAGTGGTCGTACTTCCATATCATCTTGCCATCAATTACTCCCTTTGCAACTTCATCACGTGTACAGTCCTCGTTGATGAGGTTTGTACGTAGATGCATAGCTTCAAATCTTTACCTGATAGATCGATTGGAGTCTGAGAGACAAGTATTGTCTCTGGTGTGGGTACTTGTGTATCCACATTTGAGACTTCTGTTGCCTCCTCTGAGATTGTTGTAGTCAGGTTAGCTAGGTTAGGTTAGGTTGGGTTGAGTAAGCTAGGTTGTGTTAAGTAACCTAGGTTGTGCTAGCTAGCTTCTCTTACGTTAAATTAGGTTAGGTTTGTTTAATATAGGTTAGGTTAGGTTAGTGTCTGAATGTTGAATCACGAGGTGAAATGAGCGGTGGTGACTAATCTTAAGGTGATCCCATAAGACGTCCCCCTCACCCAGTGCTGGCGGCAACTGAGCCACGACACCAAAATAAATCATTAAAGTCGTTTGTTCAGAATATTTTAACCCACTTTTCACCTTTTATAATTATTTTAACTGTCACCTTCTCCTAAGGTTGTTGACATCGATGTAAATACTGGCATGACACAAGCTGTACGAGGCAGTCTCACTCACGTAGGCAACAATGCCTCTCATGCCACTGGCGGTGAAGTAGTGTTTTAAACCTGATTTTTTTTAATATCACTCCGGCAGTAGAAGCAATAGTGGCATGTTAATCAACCATAAAACGTGACAGTTATTCCCTGCCAAGATTTACACGTGAAATTCTGGCAATGTTCATAGAAAACGCCAAAATTTATATGGCGACTCTAGTATACTGTATATTCATGGCAAACGCTGATTACTATCGAAGTCGGACTTTCTCCTCGAGTCACTGAACGACACCAACATCCCGGAAAGATAGGCAGAGAAAATACTATATAACCTCTAAACTCTGTGACGGGGTAACATAAACAACAAAAGCCACAGGAAAAGGTTCAACTAATGTATATCAGCACTTAGAGGATAATAAACGCTGACGTATACAGTACACCTGTCAGTAGTACTGTGTGTGTGTGTGTGTGTGTGTGTGTGTGTGTGTGTGTGTGTGTGTGTGTGTGTGTGAACAAGATAATAATGAATTTTCAACAAACTCTACAAGTCAATAACAATCACATCTCATCCGCATTTGATCACCAATAGCTACAGGCATTACTGTCCACGTCACTCACCACACTCATCATACCACTCATCACACTCATCACACCCATCACCACACCACTCATCACACCCATCACCACACCACTCATCACACCCATCACCACACCACTCATCACACCCATCACCACACCACTCATCACACCCATCACCAGACCACTCATCACACCCATCACCAGACCACTCATCACACCCATCACCACACCACTCATCACACCCATCACCACACCACTCATCACACCCATCACCAGACCACTCATCACACCCATCACCACACCACTCATCACACCCATCACCAGACCACTCATCACACCCATCACCACACCACTCATCACACCCATCACCAAGGGTCTCCCAGGTCCAGGCTCCCTCTCAACTCCCTGAAGCTCGACCAATAAACACTGGTCTTGGCAGCCATCACTTGTTTACTGAAGCTTCACCGAGTAGCAACAACACCTCCTCACTCCACCAATACCACACTATTATTATTATACCCTTGGATGGGTTCACAGGTTGCGCCCGTCGTGGTGTTCGTCTCCTGACCTCTGTGTCAACCCGTTAACCAGCGAAAAGTTGGACAGAAACTCTTGAAGAATTGGTACTGTGCGGCCATTGTCCACCCTCACCCAAGAGCTTTGAAAACAATGGATAAGTCATGATCCCAGTATTGTAACCAGGAAAGTGAGGGCCGGTGATGTACTCTGACTCTAACCGGACACACACACACACACACACACACACACACACACACACACACACACACACACACACACACACACACACACGCACACACACACACACACACCATCACTACCATCATCACTACCACCATCACCACGCATCTTAACTACCACCATCATCACTACCACCATCACCACACATCTTAACTACCACCACCATCACTACCACCATCATCACTACCACCATCACCACACATCTTAACTACCACCACACATCTTAACTACCACCACCATTACTACCACCATCATCACTACCACCATCACCATGCATCTTAACTACCACCCATCACTACCACCATCATCACTACTACCATCACACATCTTAACTACCACCACCATCACTACCACCATCACCACACATCTTAACTACCACCATCATCACTACCACCATCACTACCACCATCATCACTACAACCACCATCACTACCACCATCATCACTACCACCACCATCACTACAACCACCATCACTACAACCACCACCAGACATCTTAACTACTACCACCATCACCACACATCTTAACTACCACCACCATCACTACCACCCATCACTACCACCACCATCACTACCATCATCATCACTACCACCATCACCACGCATCTAAACTACCACCATCATCACTACCACCATCACCACACATCTTAACTACCACCACACATCTTAACTACCACCACCATCACTACCACCATCATCACTACCACCATCACCATGCATCTTAACTACCACCATCATCACTACCACCATCACCACGCATCTTAACTACCACCATCATCACTACCACCATCATCACTACTACCATCACACATCTTAACTACCACCACCATCACTACCACCATCACCACACATCTCAACTACCACCATCATCACTACCACCATCACTACCACCACCATCACTACATCCACCACCACACACCTTAACTACCACCATCACCACCACTAAACAACTACCACCATCACTATAATAACTACACTACACCACACTACACAATATTCCAACCCTACTACACTACACCACACTACACAATATTCCACCTCTTACTACATTATTCTCGGCTCAGATCTCTTAGGCTGAACGCTAGTAAGTGCTCGGGACTTTGTTAATTATGGATGCTCTTGATATCTTCGAATATACTGTGTCCATCAGTTACAGCAGCGACCTTGACCTCAGCAGTAGCAGTTCCCAAGACTCTCCAGCAGTTAAGATGGATGACAGTCACCTTCCTCGAGTCAGTTATAACGACATCACGAACCAGAGAGTGTTAGGACAGGGAGTGTACGGCATAGCCCGTCTTGTGAGTCTCAAGCTGGCCAATGGAGGGGTAGTCCCGGCCGTCGCCAAGACCTCCCACGAGGGCCAGTCTCTCATGGCCGAGGCCCTGGCGCTCTACCATCTTAATGGGGCTGGTGGTGCCCCTGTCCTTTATGGCGTCACCAGTGAAGACCCTCAGGCATTGGTTATGGAGTACTGTAGCGGCGTCACAGTTGACAAATTTTTAGAGTCACATTCTAAAGAAGAGTGCCTCGAGGCCTTCACCTCCATGAGTGAGGCACTCGATCAGCTCCACGCCAAGGGTTACGCTCACCGGGACCTACACGAAGAGAACATTATAATCGACGCCTCCTGCCGTCCATATACCGCACACATAATAGACCTCGGGTTCGCTATAAGACTCAAGAATGATGGACGCGACAGTGACCAACGCATTAAGGGATATGACTGGGACGGCCTCAGCGACATCCTCAAGGTCATTGAAGGGAGATGGCTAACCGCCTTAACGTTACACCTACACTGTATAAACACCTTAGTGCTTTTACCATGGGTCATCTACATAACACTATGCTGATATACTGTAGTCCACTTCTATCGCCACAACACTGTCTTCCTGGACTCTGCCATTGGGATCAGCGTCAACAATTCTGGTCCCAACTATACCGCCCTTCAGGATTTATTGAACAGTCTCCAAAACTGGGCCACCAACAACCATGTCACCATCAACCATACCAAGACCATGGTTATGCACATCAACCTCTCCTTCGACATTGTCCCACCTCCTTCCATTACTCTAGGTCCGAACACACTCCAGGTTGTAGATTCCACGAAGCTCCTCGGCGTCACCATAGACAACAAACTAAATTGGAAACCACACGTCAGTGAAGTTATCAAATCCTCCAGTTTCCGTCTCCACCTCCTCCGTTGACTCAAGTCCCTCGGAGTTCCTGCACACTCCTCAGTGTTTACACAACATTCATACTTCCCAAGCTCACCTATGCCTCCCCCCACCTGGTCTCCTCCCTAAATGCCACACAACGTAAACACCTAGAAAAAGTGCAAAAGAGGGCATGCAAGATTATTCTCTCCCCTTCCTACTCCACATATCAAGAAGCGCTCAACACACTGACCCTTTCGACTCTCACTGACCATCACCACGACCTCATCTGCAAATTTGGTAAGAAGTTTCTACACCATCCCCGACACCGGCTCCTACTACCACCTGAGATCCCTTGTCCGAGAATTGCTGTTCCACACCACAACCGCATCCAGCCCATACGTGCACGAACTGATCGCTATAAGAACAGCCCAGTCCCAACTATTGTAAAAATTATCAATAACTTGTAATAAATCAGTGTATTCACTCCCAGTAAACACTGCTCCTTACACTGTCACTATGTTGAAATGAACTGTAGTCTGAGCTTTTCCCCATCTAGTTATTATATGTCTCATTTGTGTCATACATTATTTGTAATTCAACCCATCCCCAAATATAACTGTATTCAACCCTCCAGCTCCTTCCATCACACACACACACACACAACACACACACACACACACACACACACACACACACACACACACACACACACACACACACACACACACACACACACACACACACACACACACACACACACACACACACACACACACACACACACACACACACACACACACACACACACACACACACACACACACACACACACACACACACACACACACACACACACACACACACACACACACACACACACACACACACACACACACACACACACACACACACACACACACACACACACACACACACACACACACACACACACACACACACACACACACACACACACACACACACACACACACACACACACACACACACACACACACACACACACACACACACACACACACACACACACACACACACACACACACACACACACACACACAACACACACACACACACACACACACACACACACACACACACACACACACACACACACACACACACACACACACACACACACACACACACACACACACACACACACACAACACACACACACACACACACACACACACACACACACACACACACACACACACACACACACACACACACAGTAGATCTATAGGTTTACAGTGTAGTTCCACGATGGTGGTCCGGCCTGTCAAAGGAATCCCACCTGCGGCTTTAAATATCTCATTAGGCTACACAACACATCACACCTTCATGAGGGCTGGGGGCCACTGACCGTCCACAGGGTTTCATTTAAGACAAAAATGGATCAGTTCGTCCTCAGTAACCTTCTATAATACACCGACAGTTTGTCTGATAAATTGGAAGATTATATTATATTTAAAAAAAAAGTTTGTGTCATCTCTGGGACGCTCCTGATCAAAGTTAAGCAGAGATGCTCTATAGGGGTCAAGGGATTTGCAACGCATGAGGTTGGACACTAGCTACTCTTCCTTCGTCTTCTATTGTATACCAATATATGTTTTATCGTCTACTGCCGAAACAATACCAATAATGGTATTAATTAGGAGAGCAACTAAAAAACCAGAGATCATGGTATATATTTGCTCTTGCTAAAACTTTTAAGTCAATGAACATAACGGATCACTTGATTATTAGACACTGCAAGCTAATTTCACCTGAAGAATAACTGCCCTAACGCTATTTGGGAAGGGAGTTAGGGTAAGTTAGGGTATGAAAGGTTAGGTTAGGTTCCCGTATGGGTGGACGCCGACCTAGACAGAGTGCTTACCTCTATCCCCAAAGAAGATATGGTTGTGCTCCTAGGTGACTTCAATGCCAGAGTTGGTAGAGACGCTAACATTTGGCAGGGAATCATAGGGAGAAATGGACTAGGCAAGTGTAACCCCAAAGGCCTACTCCTCCACAGCAAGTGTGTTCAACACAACCTCACTATCACCAATACCTTGTTTAGGCAGGCCGATAAATTCAAGGGTTCGTGGCAACACCCACGATCCAAACACTGGCATTTCATTGACTACATTATTGTCAGAGAAAAATATCGTCGAGGTGTCCTCATCATCCGAGCCATGCATGGCTCAGACCACTGCGACACCGATCATCGGCTCGTTAGAGCCAAGCTCTCACTTCACATCACCCCAAAACGGCAAAGGCAACAAGCCTCCAGAGGGGGTTTTAACACAAAGCGTCTGGAGGATCTGGTGGTTGCACCTGCCTCCAGAGAGCAGCTCGAACATAGGATGATAAACAACCCGACAACAAACAACCAAAATCTCAGTGCCGAATGGGATACTCTCGACACTGTCATGACAAAAACCTGCAGAGAACCTCGACCAGATCGAAAGAATACACCAGGACAGGTTTGATGAAAATGACCTGGAAATCAATGTACTCGTCAATGATAAACGTGCTGCTTTAACTGACTGGCAGAACAACCCTCAGTCTTGAATCAAAGCTGATACCCTCTGCAAGAAGAAAGTGGCAGCCCAGCACGAACTTCGCAATCTAAAGAACGACTGGTTTAAAAATAAAGCATGTGAAACGCAAAAAAATGCAGATCAACACAAGTTGTGCGAATTTTTAAATTCCATTAAAACATTTTATGGGCCAATCACACATGGCGCAGCCCACCTCTTCTCATCCGACGGGAACTCCCTAATAAAAGATGAAGAAGGTATCTTTCAGCACTGAAAAGAGCATTACCATTCGCTGCTCAATCAAAACACCAACGTGAATGCCCTGACTCCCCAGCAGGTCCCTCAGCATCCAGAGCTAACCCACTTCAGCTATCCTCCATCTCTGGATGAGGTAGCTACTGCATATCATACAGATGAAAAATAACAAAACCTCAGGGCCTCATGGAATCCCAGCCGAGGTGTATGAGGAAGGAAGACCTCTGCTTACCAGCTGTCTCCACTCTCTCCTGGAGAATATATGGGAAAAGGAGGAAATCCCCAACCTCTTAAAGACGCCTCCACCGATAATATTTCTAAGAAAAAGGACGACGGTTCAGACTGTGGCAACTACTGCAGGATATCGCTGCTGTCCGTAGGCGGTAAAATTATCACCACGAGTCCTCCTAAACAAACTTCTTCCTGAGGCAGAAAACCTCCTCCCAGAATCTCAATGTGGCTTTAGACCATCAGGTGGCACCACTGACATTGACATGATTTTTGTTGCCCACCAGCTACAGGAAAAGTGCAGAGAGCAGCGTCGTGACCTGTACATGGCTTTCATTGACCTAACCAAGGCCTTCGACTCGGTCAACAGGGAAGCCCTCTGGTGGACCCTCAATCGTTTTGGCTGCCCACTAAATTTCATTGCCATTGTGAGGCAACTCCACGATGGCATGAACGGCAGTGTCCTGCACAACGGCACCCAGTCTGAGTTCTTCCCACATTCAAATGGGGGTAAAACAAGGATGTGTACTGGCACCAACCCTCTTTTCCATTTTATTGGCTGCCTTCCTTGCTCATGTAGGTGCCACTTTAGCCAGCAGGGTGGACATCCAGCACCTGATAAAGGGGGTCTTTTCAACATAAGACGACTCCAGGCAGGAACAAAGGTGTCCGCAGCTTCCATCACTGAACTTCAGTATTCAGACGACCTTACCCTTGTCACTCACACTGAACACGACCTACAGGAGACCCTGAACACCTAAGCACACTTCGGTCTTGAGGTGAATGTACAGTCGACCACAGGAATAAGTATAAACACTATAGCTGTAAGGTCCGAAAATGGTCTGGTAACGTTGAAACTGCACATCCAGACGCATGATGAAACTCAGCTCCCCCCACCTGTTATCTCTAACTATTTTCTTTTTTCCCTTCTTTATTCTCCTATTTACTCCTCTTCCTTCCTTTACTCATCCAAACATCAGTAAAAAAAATGGGGTAAGAGAAAAAGTGGGGGAGGAGGAGAGAGCTGTGCGATAACTGCGATCCCTTTCGGCAACAAGTTTACTTTCATTGGATACAATATAATTATTACTTGTAATATAAACACAAGACACGAGTAAAACATTCACAACAAGTGTATTTATAACATATATGTAGGAATAAAACAAATTACAGGTCATTTTGTAATTTTGTCTGTTTTGTTCAGGACAGTGTTACCAGATATTTTGCCTCAAACACGAACCGTAGGTATATACTTATTCTTGTGGCCGATTGTACGTAAGACTCAGATTCTCTTTCAGCCTGCCCCTGGTTCAGCCAAAACTCCACCATCCATCCAGCTTAACTGTACTACCCTCTCTAATGTTACCCACTTTCGGTATCTTGGGTCCCACCTGTTCACCACCGCAGACATCGATGACGAGATTCAACATCGGATCATATGTGCATCTCGAGCCTTTAGCAAACTCAGGTACCCGTGTCTTCAGCTGTAGGGAGTAGAAATTATCTACAAAGTTGCACGTACATCGAGCAGTGGTCCTCCCCACCTTGCTATATGGCAGCCAGACATGTGTCATATACAGGAGGCACCTCAAGGCACTTGGAAACTTACACCAACGTAGTCTAAATTCCATCCTCCGAGTTTGCTAGGAAGACATGAGAACAAATGCCAGTATTCTCGCTGAAACCAACTGTAGGAGCATCGAGGCTACCATTATCCATGAGCAACTACGTTGGACTGGCCATGTTACCCACATGGACGACAGTAGACTGCCAAAGCCACTACTTTACAGACACCTAACGAATAGTAAACGTAATGGTAGCGGGCAACTAAAAAGGTATAAGGATAGTCTTAAGACAAACCTGAAAAAGTGCCAAATCGACCCCCTCACCTGGGAAACGATTACTCCACACCGTAACGCTTGGAGGATCACCACACGAGAAGGTGTCAATACTTTCGAATTAGCCCGACTGCAAACCGAGGCAGACAAGCGGCAATGCCGGAAAGATGCTGCTGCCGCCTCCCCTCCCACACTAGATGTAACCCTCCATATGTGCAACATCTGTGAACGACTTTGCCGGTCCCGTATCGGCCTCTCTAGTCACCCCAGAGCTCACCAACGAAGGTGACATCCTTAATAACTCATATCATTTTATCATAGCTGGATGATCGTCATACTCGATTCCGAGTGACAGGAAAGTAGTAATAGTAATCGTAGCAAGAAATACGCTGATGGAAGAAAAATAAAGGATTAAAACCCTTGATTATGGAACATGATGGAGCTACTCAAGAAATAAAGATGCACATCAAAGTTTATGAACAGACACAACTATGAGAGGGGCACAAGGCAGGGTAACACTCCCCGGTGAAGACAGGCACAAAAAAAGGCTGGCAGGTGTGTGTGTTTCCCAAGCCACAAGTTTTATATTTGTTGCGCGCGCAGTTGTCTGTTTATTTTGGTTAATGACATCATTTACTGGCGCCGTCAGCCTCTCACAGGGTGTGGTTGTTGATGATACATGTCACGGGGACAAGTTCATCCATGTCTTGATTATTTTAGGCCGCTGGTGTTCGCTTTAGTCAAGAAATAAAGCTGAAGATTCCACTTGTTGACGTCGTTGTAGGATGAATGACGGGCTGGCACTGTTATATTAAGTGAACGTCAGGCGCTGTCCGAGTTTTTATTTCTGAAGACATTGTACAGACCCTCATGACAGTCCTTGAGCCGCACTGATCATTTAAGATTAGTCCCACCGGCCCTGGGTTACAGCCCGAGATATTTCAAGTAAGTTAAACCAGAATGTTGTACAACCTGACAGTAGGCTTAGTAATGTTGAGGTGTGTAGTACATCTTGCCACCACACCCACACAGTCTCCTCGTAAGTTATACAGCCAGTAAGGAATATATTCAAGTAACGTTATTTTGTTCAATATTCGATTTCAAAACACCGAGACTATCAAAATTTTCTTAAGGAGTCATTTCCTGGGTTAAATGTAAGCGTGTCGTTGGTTTGGAACTGTGTGTGTGTGATAACATCTCCCCACACACCGAAATACTCGTAATGAGCCCAAAGAAAACCATGGGCACAAAAACCACACACACACACACACACACACACACACACACACACACACACACACACACACACACACACACACACACACACACACACACACACACACACACACACACACACACACACACACACACACACACACACACACACACACACACACACACACACACACACACACACACACACACACACACACACACACACACACACACACACACACACACACACACACACACACACACACACACACACACACACACACACACACACACACACACACACACACACACACACACACACACACACACACACACACACACACACACACACACACACACACACACACACACACACACACACACACACACACACACACACACACACACACACACACACACACACACACACACACACACACACACACACACACACACACACACACACACACACACACACACACACACACACACACACAGCACACACACACACACACACACACACACACACACACACACACACACACACACACACACACACACACACACACACACACACACACACACACACACACACACACAACACACACACACACACACACACACACACACACACACACACACACACACACACACACACACACACACACACACACACACACACACACACACACACACACACACACACACACACACACACACACACACACACACACAGAGTATCATGCCAACTCTGAAGCCCTGATATGACTCCTTAAGGAAAGTTTGATACAAACAGTTTCAGTGTTTTATAAATAAAATATTAACGGAAGCACGACGGACGAAGAGCGATCACAGTTCTCCGTCCTGGGGAAGGTGTGTTTGAGAAAAGCCCCTGTCCTTCCTGCTTGGGTGACGACAACCTTCAACTCATAGTATAACCAACTTGTCATATTTGAGCGATATAAACGTGATACAACTTCGACTTAATACACGGACGCTAGAGCCTCGACTTCAGACAGCGGGACATAACAAAAGGTTAATATTTCTCTGGGAGGAACAAGACAACGACAGGTCACTTCCTACACCATGTGGTAACTCTTGACTGGTATGATATAAACGCCCGTTACTTACAGTATTTGTGTTCAATACAACGAATAAAACCAACCGCCTTAATAAATCCTCCCAAAGGCTGAATAATGTCTGTTTCTTGTTAAATATCGTAAGAAAAAATATAATGTATCTTGGCAGTGAAACAGTTTCCTCACAGCCATGAATTCACACCTGGACTGGCGACCCCCCACAGCACAGACTAGGTCGCTCGCACTGCCTTTAAATATGTAACACTTCCTTAACTTCTCAACAATAAAAAGGAACTTCAAGGAAATACTATTACTAAAATAGCGAGTTTTGTTCCTCTTCATTAAGACACAAACACCGATCATCTCCGGATTTTGATGCACTTAAAATCATAATTTCATAATCCTGGAGGCCTTTCATCTTATAATTAAAACAAATGAGAATCGCATCCAGCTCCACATTTATTTGTAAGCAAAACAAACACGACTGGAACCAAGTTTCTCGTCTAATTATAATCAAAGCAAAGACTAACGGAGCCAATTCTCTTTAATTAATAATAAAACAACCACGAAATGCTGCCAAATTCTCGCTTAAATATAATGTTAAACAAAGGTAAACTCAGCCATTTTTTGTTTCAAATTACCAGTAAGAGAAAAAAGTATGGCGAGACAAAGACACGCCAAAAATAACGGTAACGGAAGCTGCTACATAAATTACTCTTTTGTCGCGGATTAAAAACAAAAACCTGCGAACTGCGACAACTGACACAGCCAACACTCCCAGGAGATATATGTACTGTACACAATAACAAATATTCTGCACAACAGGAGTCACAGTGTTTAATTTGAAATACACATCAGACCACTCCGTAAAGATAACTTTTTGTCTGTGTGTACCTGTGTCGCCTCCCTTATAGTTCATTAAGTAATAAAAGAACTACAAATTGTTCGAAGATTCGGGGAAAACAATAACTGTTGGACTAAACTTCTCTCGGGCGAGGTGCCAACTCTACCAAGGGGACGGGAGGTGGGTCTTCTTCAAACCTGTGTGACCTTAAACTCTGACCTGTAAACCTGTGTGATCTTGAACTCTGACCTGTGAACCTGTGTGACCTTAAACTCTGACCTGTAAACCTGTGTGATCTTGAACTCTGACCTGTGAACCTGTGTGATCTTAAACTCTGACCTGTGAACCTGTGTTATCTTGAACTCTGACCTGTGAACCTGTGTGACCTTGAACCCTGACCTGTGAACCTGTGTGATCTTGAACTCGGACCTGTGAACCTGTATGACCTTGAACTCGGACCTGTGAACCTGTGTGACCTTGAACTCTGACCTGTAAACCTGTGTGATCTTGAACTCTGACCTGTGAACCTGTGACCTTGAACTCCGACATGTGAACCTGTATGACCTTGAACTCTGACCTGTGAACCTGTGTGACCTTGAACTCTGACCTGTGACCACATATATAAACACGCATACATCTTCCCGCCCTGAGTTACACAGCCGGCATACACAATAACATACACTCAAACACATAGAAACAGATGGCACAGATCCCTCCTTCCCCCACGTCACCTCGTCGACCCAAGTGACAAAACAACAGCCGAAAGTTTACCCTAAATATAATACAAGTTGACATACATTTTTAACTAAGGAAATACAGTATATACAAGAGGAGCCTGAGTGAAGGTTATACTGTATTGCTGTTGTAGTGAAGATTGTAATTCATTTCTTATATACATTACTATATTACTGAAACACACACACACACACACACACACACACACACACAGGTCCCAAAATAGCCCACGAGGACAAAAACTGCTATATGTAAATATAGCCCAACTGCTATCTGGTCTATTCGCTCCTAAAGGAAGAGAGTATATGGACCCCGAAGGTTAAATTAGAGGAAAAGGATTATATGGATGTAACTGTCGCTTATATACTGTACACACAAGAGACAAAAATAGCCCAAGAGGACAAACTGCTGTAAGAAGTATAGTCAAGACTGTCATTCATTCCCGGCGACAAAACTGTCCACTCATGTGAAGTTGACATATGTCCCTCCCTCCCTCCCTC
>NW_024735554.1:12518721-12553721 GCF_018991925.1 Homarus americanus
TGGTATGGTTAGGTTGTATGGTATGGTATGGTTAGGTTATTTGGTATGGTTAGGTTGTATGGTATGGTATGGTTAGGTTGTATGGTATGGTTAGGTTGTATGGTATGGTATGGTTAGGTTATTTGGTATGGTTAGGTTGTATGGTATGGTATGGTTAGGTTATTTGGTATGGTTAGGTTGTATGGTATGGTATGGTTAGGTTGTATGGTATGGTTAGGTTGTATGGTATGGTATGGTTAGGTTATTTGGTATGGTTAGGTTGTATGGTATGGTATGGTTAGGTTATTTGGTATGGTTAGGTTGTATGGTATGGTATGGTTAGGTTGTATGGTATGGTTAGGTTGTATGGTATGGTATGGTTAGGTTATTTGGTATGGTTAGGTTGTATGGTATGGTATGGTTAGGTTATTTGGTATGGTTAGGTTGTATGGTATGGTATGGTTAGGTTGTATGGTATGGTTAGGTTGTATGGTATGGTATGGTTAGGTTATTTGGTATGGTTAGGTTGTATGGTATGGTATGGTTAGGTTATTTGGTATGGTTAGGTTGTATGGTATGGTATGGTTAGGTTGTATGGTATGGTTAGGTTGTATGGTATGGTATGGTTAGGTTATTTGGTATGGTTAGGTTGTATGGTATGGTATGGTTAGGTTATTTGGTATGGTTAGGTTGTATGGTATGGTATGGTTAGGTTGTATGGTATGGTTAGGTTGTATGGTATGGTATGGTTAGGTTGTATGGTATGGTTAGGTTGTATGGTATGGTATGGTTAGGTTGTATGGTATGGTTAGGTTGTATGGTATGGTATGGTTAGGTTATTTGGTATGGTATGATACCCCCCTGTATGGTTGGTGAACGGAAATAAAGTCACAGGAAAAAAGTCACATTTTATCTAGTATATGTCATTAACAGTTAAAGTAATAAAACCAAACAAATATTTGAAGTCACTTATTAACTGACAATACGTGACCTGTACTGTACACACTGACAACACAATTTACATATGATTGCATGACACGTATGTTAGGTTAGGTTAGGTATAGGTTAGGTTAGTTTTTTTCTGATTTTTTTTTGCTGTGACTTTTTTCCTGGGACTTTTTTTCTTGTGATTTTGTTTCCTGTGACTTTTTTCTTGTAACTTTCTCCTAGATTCGTTAGGATAGGTTAGGTTAGGTTAGGTGAGGTTAGGTTAGGATAGGTTAGGTTAGTTTTTTCTGATTTTTTTTTGCTGTGACTTTTTTCCTGTGACTTTTTTTCTTGTGATTTTGTTTCCTGTGACTTTTTTTCTTGTAACTTTTTCCTAGATTCGTTAGGATAGGTTAGGTTAGGTTAGGTTAGGTTAGGTTAGGTGAGGTTAGGTTAGGATAGGTTAGGTTAGCGTTACGGTGGACAGGTTAGGTGAGGTTAGCGTTACGGTGGACAGGTTAGGTTAGGTTGTTAGGTTAGGTTAGGTGAGGTTAGGTTAGGTTAGGTTAGGTGAGGTTAGGTTAGGTTAGGTTAGGTTAGGTTAGGTGAGGTTAGGTTAGGTGGACAGGTATTCTTAAAGTGAAATAAACTGAGAGTCAAACATTACGTTGATCTCATTACTCATTACTGACAATTATACAGACAGGTAACATTATACAGACAGGTAACATTTGACAGACAGGTAACATTTGACTGACGGACAGACAGACAGACAGACAGACAGACATACCAACTGCTAGCTACATTCCCCCATCCAAACCTTGATGACCACAAGAAAAAGTAACACACGCAAATCAACTAACACACGCAAGTCAACTAACACACAAAGTCAACAACACACGCAAGTCAACTAACACGCAAACGGACAAGGAACTACCACGCCACAAAAAAAAAAAAAACACTGCCTCATATAACAAACTACATTTACCTTAAAGTAACGAAGATGACAAACTACTCAAAAAAAAAAAATATATATATATATAGTTCACATTATTTTCCACATTTACAAAACCAAAACAAAGCAAACTACCTCGAAGAAAGACCAAATTGCTATGACGACACACTGCAGGGTAAAGATAGTCTTCATTATCTCTCGTTTACGACCAAGACAAATGAGCCAAATACCTGCAGAGGAGGAAGCCGAAATAGCAGAGAGAGGAGGTGTAGCCTATAGGGGGGAGGGAGGGTGGGGTGGGGGCAGGGGAAGGGTGGTGCCCCCTCCCCTCAGCCGTCCCCCCAGAGGTGTGATGGCCAGGTGAGACTGCCTGCCAGACCTCCCACTGACGACCTCACCTGTGGGTGCCTCAAGTCACACCTTAATCCCTTTTATAAGTGCATCTACCTGGTTACTCGCTACATCTACCTGGTAACTAACTACATCTACCAGGGGGTAACTCACTACATCTACCACGTAACTCACTACATCTACCAGGTAACTCACTACATCTGCCAGGTAACTCACTACATCTACCAGGTAACTCGCTACATCTACCAGGTTACTCGCTACATCTGCTAGGTAACTCACTACATCTACCAGGTAACTCGCTACATCTACCTGGTAACTAACTACATCTTCCAGGTAACTCACTACATCTGCCAGGTAACTCACTAACACCATTAACACCAACATTACCATCACTAACCACCATTAACACCAACAACCATCATCACCAACAACCATTACCACCATTAACACCAACAACCATTACCACCATTAACACCAACAACCATTACCACCATTAACACCAACAACCATTACCATCACTACCACCAAAAACCATTAACACCAACAACCATCATCACCAACAACCATTACCACCATGTACACCAACAAAATATCAACATGGTACCAGTGACAACATTTACAACACTCAAATAAGACCACTTCCCAGCCTTCACCGTCACTCAGCAACACACCACAAGTACACCACCACCATCCTTCACCTTGTCTAAACCACTAACCTCTTATCTGTAACACCACAAAAACACACTGATTGTACTATTACGTTTCTTGCCCTATACAGTCGCATCTCACACTTCTACTTAACAAAGGAACACTCTAAAGCCACCCACCCCGTCCCGCACTTCCTCCCTGTCTGCTTCTCATGTCAGGTGATCTGTTTCTTAGCTTTTTCTCTTGTATTGTTGTAGCCATGGACGTCAACTAGTCACAAGTCTTTTACCTCCGTTTCAACCCACGTCATCCATATTCCCTCTTCATCTTATTTATTCCATCATCATCGCCATCATTCATCTTCCTTTACGCCGCGAACTTCTCATTTATGTCTCTCCTAAAATTATCTAAATGTAGGTCATACAACCAAGTTTTAATCATACATTTTCATGTGTCTTTACCAACAGTACAAGGCAAGGACAGCTTGTACACAGATCACTTGTTGCCCACCAGAGAAGAGTGTTGTGTGTACCTCGACAAGTCCACAACAAAGAGTAGAAAGCCCACACTAACACCACCAGAGAAACACACACCATAAACACATGTGATGGCGCGCCATATTTAGCCGGGCGCCTCTATACTCGCCGCCGTCAGGTCGCGCGCCATTTGAACAATATGTGAGGGGCGGGAGGAGGTATTTTGAGCACCTTGGGAGATAAGTTAAGCCCTTGTGCTAATAACTCACACACACACACACACACACTTACATCACACACGCGCGCCAACTGGGCCGCCTCGCCCACATGCTCACACACCTTCACTTTGTATCTTTCTTTCTATACTACCTAACATAACATTACTACTACTCTGTAACTTTAGTTTTATTAAAAATTAGCTTTTCACTGAATTACATAACGTTTTTTTGTTTCTTGTTATTACCGACAACCAGCTAGACGCCACAGCACCACACCCTCACACACTTATCTCTACTGCCTATCACACCACTGTTATTGCTCTCGTAAATTTAATTTCGTATATTACAATTAACTTTTTTGTTCAGTTATAAATCTTTCTTTTTATTACTGATGGTCTTGTGGAGGAGCTGGTAAAAAACTGCTCTTAACACAGTTTACTTCGCGAGTAAATATTTATCTTGGTCTTTTTCTTTTCACCTTAACTTAACCTTCTTTGACGAGGGAAACGTTGGGGGGAGGGGGGGGGGGTTGCTGGGGGAGCCTTCCTCGTCCGCTGGCTGTATAAAACAAGCTGGCAGTTCTATCGCTGGGTAGCTGGTCACAGCCACCACCAGGACCCCTTATTTCTGATCTAAACATCAATGACCTACCGTGTAACAAGTGTGGCAACAATTACCGTTGTAAATTGACCAGAGTCCAGATTTTCGGCGGGACAGTCCAGCTTTCTCAAGTCGTCCAGAAAATGTCCCGCCTTTGGAGCAAACGTTAATAAATGTCCCGCTTTAATAGAATTACATAGTACTGCCAGTATGAAGGATCACATTTAGTTTTCTATGTTTTGTTCTTATGCTACGTTACGTTCTTGAACAAGTGTTTGGCAGTGAATGTAGATCTCCCTAGGTGGAGTCTGATTATCTGTCAGATAACCAGTCCATACCGGGACCGTACAAGTACACATTGACCGCAGAGACGGCAGCCATATTTGCCATTTTAGCGATTTTCCGCAGCTGATCGTGTAAATTTCCAATGTTTGTACAAGCCTTGAAATTATCGAGAATAAGAATTCATTGTTTTTTTTTATTGTGCATTTATAATATTCAGGAAGAAGAACTGAAAAAGTTTTGTGGACATTGAATATAAGCAGCTACTGGGGCACAGTAAAACAAGGTGGTTGGCATTTATGCCTGGAGTTGGAAGAATACTGAAGTTGTTCCCTGGTCTAAGATCATACCTTAGAGTCAACGTAAGTGTCTAGTAATACTGAAAAACTTTCTGAAAACCCATGAGCAGATATTTCGTTCAACTCTTTGTACTGTCAGTCACCTTTCACCAAGTTATTTCAAAGATTGAAAGTGAACAAATTTCAGCTGTGGAAGTAATGAGAGTAGTTTATGATTTGAAACAAAATCTGCAGTTAAAGACAGCGAATGTGTCTGGACCACTCTGTCAGGGGGCTCATAAACAAACTTGAACAAGATGGAATGATTGATTTGTAAAGAAAATAGTAGTAGAGTTTTATGACACATGTGTTCAGTACTTAGATCAATGATTGGATTACTTGCAAATCCTTGAGCATATGCAGTGGGCTTCATTAAAACAAGTTACAAATTGGTCACATGTTGAGAAAATAATTGATTTTGTGGCTCATTTTTTTTCACCCAAATTTGAGACTGAGTTATTTGACGAGTTTACGTGTGTTGCAAAGTACATTAATGTTGAGGAAGTATCAGAGTGGAATGAACACTGGTTACCAACACTGAATGCAACTATTCACTCAGTTCAAAGACAGAGATATCAGTCATCAACGCATGTCCAAAATGGTTCAGGTCATACTCTGTCCTCCTGGAACTAATTCTTCTACTGAACGTACTTTCTCTCAAATGAATAAAATGTGGACATCTGATAAAATACATCTTCAAGTCCCAAACCTCAAAGCTTTAATGGTAGCCAAGAGAAATTTCAATCAAACTTGTCTGGAGTTCTACAATATATTGAAATCCACTCCAGAGATACTAAAGAAGATCTCATCTAGTGAAAAGTACAAGAATTGAAACGTAAGTACTGTACGATATTTTTATGCATTGGTAAGCCATCCTAAGAGCTATTAAATCAAATAGTACTTTTCATATTATCCAAGAGGTGTAGAGTACCATTTATGTTGTTGGCTAAATATATTTAGTATTATTATTATAAGATGTTCCGCTTTTAGCTCAAGGAAATTTTGTCACCTTACAATTACGTTTCTCCTGCAGGTTCTTGAGATTCTGACTCATTAATAAAAACTTAACGGTGATGCTGTCATCGTGGCTGCCGAAAAAAGCAATACTTTATCAGACATCCCGCTGGCGAGACAAAAGATTAAACACTAGAAAATTTAAGGCAGTTTATCTTTTCACAACATTATGGTGAACTATCATGTCGAGTATGTTATGTTATTTTAATAGAGCAGTTTTTTTAGTACAGTAAACATAAACACTGTTATTATTTCACAGCCACTGACATGGTTCATTGGTTATGCATCTACTGCTCCGAAGAACAGTACAATAGTGTGAGAGGAGGAACAAAACTATAGTCCTAGTCATTACAGGGTTGGGATCCTGCTTGGCCCGGACACATGTGAGAAGGATGTTATCCAGTGTGATCAGGGTTATTTTATGTTTAGCACTACTTTTGCTTCCATCCCTACACTGCGTCACACATCTGTCACTCTTTCCGTGGTGAGGCATTACTTCCTTATCTGTTCAGCGTGACAACTGGGCAAACTTGAATCTTATGACTGGGAAAATTTATATCTGATGTTTTTCAATTATATTTGTGTAATATTTTAAAGATTTATTATTACATGTTATTGTATCTAGAGTATTATGACATTATTTTATTGGTAATATTGATGTAATACTGGTGCTTTGCCTAATACTAATATTGCTAAGTAAATATTAACATTTTTATTACCAATAGTTGTTGTTGTTGTTGTTGTTATACTATTACCGTAGTTCTTATTATTATTATTGTCACGTTATTTATTTTATCAGTATAATCACCTAACATTAATGCGATGTTCCAAAGCATACAACAAGGAACTCAGTATATACACATAATGACCACAAATACATTGTATACCTGTAGATCGTGAAAGGTAACTGGTGTATACATCATGTATAATGTGACCTTGAATACTGTGTTATAGAAAGCGGTCTTAGGCAATCACGATCATAAAACTTAAAACTAGCCATTTAAAGCATACAGTATGTCAACTTTCCCAATACAGTGTTCCAGCGGTCACAAGACGCTCACATCACTCATGGAAGATATACTGTATCTTCTCTGATCTGTGTTCAGGATTTTAAATATTCTGTGAGATTCTTCAATGATATTAACCTTTATGTTTTCCTATTACAAATACTGGATATAAATTGATGAGCAGCTCTATGATTCAAGGGCTCCCTCGGAAACAGAGAACGGAGGTGTAAACCAAGATCAGAGAAAACGGAGACCAGCAAGACTTTACCCGGGGTAACCGCGTTAACTTGTCACTTCCTGCTTCATGATATCTATGTCGTCTGAGCCGCCTGTTGTGTCACCTATGTTGCCAATTGGACCATCTGGATAACCTACTTTTCCTGGCAATGTTGCTGTTGCTAATAATTCTAAGAAGTGATCAGGTAACATTTACTTGATGTAGCAAATAAAGAAGCTCCAGTTGCTCCATCCTCCCGAGTCCTCCTACACTCAGTACCTGAATCACCAAGAGCAAGACAGTAGCTAGAGGAAGCTTCTTCAACTGTCTGGGGTACGGGGAACTATCAATCTCAAGAATATAGTCGGAAACGAGTGTGCTAAAATAGATGTATCGATGTTGCAGGCTCCCAGTTTGAGAAACTTTTATCACAAAATTTAAAAAAAATCTTTTAAATCGCCCTGTGATGGGCAGCAACACAATTAAGTCTGTTTGATTTATTAAGAAGTAATGCAACTGTGGATTAATTTGGTCACCTGGACACCTGGTCGAGTCACTTGTCAACATTTAGGCTCTAAGAAAGGTTGTGAGTTGTGGGACATCCGTCACCAGGTCTTGAATAAGGTAAGATAAGATAGGCCGTGAAGGGAGGAAATAATGTATTGTCTACGTTAGTGTGTACAGTACAACGTCTAAGATGCAATGGTTCATTATGAGATCAGTTTTTGTTATAAACGAGTTCATCATCCTGTTAGAAGCATAAGTTCAGTGTTCAACCGTGTTCATATTACTGGCCGTTCTGTATTTGTAAGAAATATCAATGCAATATTGAGAAAATACATCAAACCACTATAATACAGTACAAGATATTATGTTGTAGTTGATGATGTAGCCAATGTACTAAAAGGCAAAATGGTAGACAGTTTTGAAATGTTGAGTTGGAGGCCTGATGTAATTGTCACCGTTAACACTGTCAGATAGTCTACTAATGAGCCATTTTGATTGTGATGATAATGAATGAACGCTGTTGGGTTTAAATGACTGTACTGGTTACTTTGTGAGGCATTTCATTTTATTATCTGGTTGGACATAATGTTCGTTATTCTGAAATAGTTTAAACAATTGGACAGTGACTAATCACATATCGATACTACAGATTACTTTTTATTATTATTACATTATAAGAATCATAGATAGCACCAGGCACCTGCACCGATAGACTTCTTAACTTAGGGGCTGTTCAGGTCCCCCTTCAACTCCCTCTAAAAGGATGACATAGAAATCGAGGTACGGCGAACTACTAAAGAAAACGTAAGAACTCAAGCCTGTGACATCGGGGTAACTAAAGTAAAATGTCTTACCTTTGAAGTTTCCAGTATATCGTGCATTATTAAGGTCCTGAAGTAAGGTGTCAAGTTCGGAGAGGTTATTGTTGAGGGAGGACTTCTTCCCTCCGCCAGAAGAGCGTTGATCTGTCCGCACCTCCTCCACCCTCTCCTGATGGTACATCTGCCGCAAAGGAAATATAGTATTAATTAGAGAGAAAAATGTAATCATAATGGTACAAGAATAATGTGGAAGTTGACTTAGAAAAATAAAGAAATAACAAAGAAATTTAATTTACACTGTTAATCCTGACATGAATACTGAACGTGGAAACATTAACTTTCTTGGCAACAATGACTAAAAGATCTTGAGAAAGAAAGTAAACAAGTTTAAGTAATCTGAAAATTATTTCGGAAAGAAATATAGTGGTTTCTGTAGTTAACTTTTGATATTTACGAGTAAAAAAAATACTTGTGAAAGATTAACAAAATGTGTAGAGATGAAGCAAAAACAGGATCTGGTGAAGATCAGAAACCTCCGCTCATTTCACCAGATGATTAAACAACCAAAGGCAAAAGGGGGGGGGTTAGGTTTGATTTTGTCAGGTTGAGATTGTTAAATCATCAGGTAAAATGAGCAGGGTTTCCTAATCTTCATGAGATCCGAGAATTGAATGAATGTGGCGTGTGTGTACGTGAGGCAGAGTGCAAGTGTGACTGAACCAAAAGAAAGGAATTATAATTTAGTAAATAATCGAAATTATACGTGATATTTATATGTAATTTACAAGGGTTCCCCTACTTTTTAATCGGTCAGAAGTTGGTATCTCAAAAGGACCCCACTGGAAATAGCTTTTGACAGCTTTATCGACTATCCTTGGTGCAAATTGCCTTACTGTGTACCACTGTTTTATATCAGTACTCTCTAGGTACATAGGAAACTGTATACTCCCAAGACCTACGTACACGATATACCTACAGTACATTGTCTATATTATGCTGAACTGTATAACTACAGGTCTATAATACTGTGCGTGCCTATCAAACTGTATCCTTGTACGACAAATTTTACGGAATTATTATTATTATTATTATTATTATTATTATTATTATTATACAAAAACTAACTAGTACAACTAAGTTACTATCTTGTAATGACAAAGAAAATATATGAATGGAGGAATTTATATACAGATTCCTATGTCTCATGTCTGAGTTATGGGATACACACACACACACACACACACACACACACACACACACACACACACACACACACACACACACACATGCCAGACCATCCTAACACCACACCACACCATCCTATCAACACACCATCCAAACACTACACCACACCATTCTGACACCACACCATCCTAACACCACATCACACCTAACCATCTTAACACCACACCTCTCACCATCATAACATCACACAACACACCAACCAAACACCCAACACCACACCACACCACATCACATCATACTCCCTCCGGTAACATATACAGTAAGTTATGGGGTAGTGGTAAACAAGGCCATATATGACAGGACCAGGAGGGTGGCGTGCCAGCTGCCTCACTGACTGGCTGGGTGATGAGTTGTTGGGTAGACGGATAGGTGGAGGAGAAGGCTTGATGACTCTGTTAGTGGTCAGTCAGATGTGTGGGCAGTTAGGTGAGTGAGGCAGTCAGGTGAGTGTAAGGGTGGACAACAATTTAGATGGGTGTGGTCTACAATACAGGAAACAACGCAGTGAGCCAGACACTACTAACTCGGCAACACCTCACCCTGTCAACACACTCACCAGACACAACTCTCTACACCATCAACACACCACAACACACTCACCAGACACAACTCTCTACACCATCAACACACCACAACACTCCCCCTTCAGTCTCACGTCACCACTCAAAAAAAGTTCAAGGTATAAGTTGTTAGTTAACCTGTTTTCAGAGATCAACGAGGAAATGCTGTCACTAGTCTGGCATCATCTATTAAAAGGTTCAAAGTTTGGCGTGGTGCTGCTTGTGTGTGTGTGTGTGTGTATAGAAGAAATTAAGAGTGAGTCTATGTTCCCCCAAAGCCAGTGTAACTCTCAACCTCCCCTTACAGTTGATACGAAACAGCCCATAAACACGCTGTTAACATCTACACAAACCAAACCAAACACTACCACGCCAACTCATAAACACTGAGCTTCCCCCTAAGTACTGTACCTGTGTTGAGTTTAGTACCCTTCAATACACTAGGTGTCTCCATCCCCACACGGTGTTCTTGTTCATACTAATAAAGACCAGTAAGTCATTAAAAATCGATAAAACAAATATCGATGTCGTAAATTCAAACAACAACAACATGCACTTAAGAATGTTGCTACATAAGGTGGTGTAAATGAGGGACGACACACACACACACACACACACACACACACACACACACACACACACACACACACACACACACACACACACACACACACACACACACACACACACACACACACACACACACACACACACACACACACACACACACACACACACACACACACACACACACACACACACACACACACACACACACACACACACACACACACACACACACACACACACACACACACACACACACACACACACACACACACACACACACACACACACACACACACACACACACACACACACACACACACACACACACACACACACACACACACACACACACACACACACACACACACACACACACACACACACACACACACACACACACACACACACACACACACACACACACACACACACACACACACACACACACACACACACACACACACACACACACACACACACACACACACACACACACACACACACACACACACACACACACACACACACACACACACACACACACACACACACACACACTCTCTCTCTCTCTTTCAGCATTGTATTCAAAATGTGATCAACAGGTGAATAATTAAAAGAACTATACAATTCTCAAAAGGCTCAGTTATTTAAAAACTAAAAGGTAACTTATAATATCTACCTGTAAATATTCTGATTACAAAATTAGTTACAGTTTCAGTTACGTCACCCTAAGTTAAGTCACCCTAAGTTAAGTCAGTCAACTATGAATGGTCATGATTCTTGAGGTTCACAGACCGTCACCACACTCCATCCCCAAACGTCACGAGGGAATACACCTAAAGGATCACCTGGGTATTAAAACCCTCACCCTAACGTTGCCTGGAGCATTAGATTAGTTTACGTTAGATTAGCTTACGTTAAGTTAGGTTACATTAAGTCAGTGTGTGATAATCTTACGATGAAATTAGCTAAGTGGGTTACGTCAGTCTTAGTGTCGGCATCATTATTTCCTAACTTCAATGGGCCAGTCAAGATACGGTCTCATGGCACCATATACTGAATAATCTGACGTATAAGCCTTTGATAATCTGGCCCTGTCCTTGTGTGACATGACTGGCCGCCCCTGACCCAGGTTGAGGTCCCAGTGTTCGTAATGGCGAGTTGAGTGTCTTACCAGGTAGCCATGAATCTCTCTCTCTCTCTCTCTCTCTCTGGACATCAGTTGGTAAACACGAAGACTCAACACAGCCTCAGGGTCTCAACTGGTGAACACGAGGTAAGACTCAACACAGCCTCAGGACATCAACTGGTAAACACGAGGTAAGACTCAACACAGCCTCAGGGTCTCAACTGGTGAACACGAGGTAAGACTCAACACAGCCTCAGGACATCAACTGGTAAACACGAGGTAAGACTCAACACAGCCTTAGGACCTCAGCTGGTTAACACGAGGTAAGACTCAACACAGCCTTAGGACCTCAGCTGGTTAACACGAGGTAAGACTCAACACAGCCTCAGAGCCTCAGCTGGTAAACACGAGGTAAGACTCAACACAGCCCCGGGACCACTGGTAAACACGAGGTAAGACTCAACACAGCCTCAGGACATCAACTGGTGAACACGAGGTAAGACTCAACACAGCCTCAGGACATCAACAGGAACACGAGGTAAGACCCAACACAGCCTCAGGACATCAACTGGTGAACATGAGGTAAGACTCAATACAGCCACAAGACATCAACTGGTAAACACGAGGTAGGACTCAATACAGCCCTCAGGACATCAACTGGTGAACACGAGGTAAGACTCAATACAGCCACAAGACATCAACTGGTAAACACGAGGTAGGACTCCAGCCTCAGGACCTAAGCTGGTGAACACGAGGTAAGACTCCAACACAGCCTGGACCAGCTGGTAAACATCAAACAAGAGACAGCGTGATAAGAGTGGGGCAGGGTGTGTGCAGTGATCCGTCATGTCTACTTGGCTGGGCCAACACCACACCGTGACGGGCTGGAACGTGTGGGAGGGGGGCAACACCACACCATGACCGAAATGGGCGGCCCTACGCGGGTGGGGGGTACTGCTTATCTTCACATTTCCTTATACAGAAATCTTTACTATAACCTTAACTCTATTTTTTTTCTTTTTTTTTTTGCATATGGATGAACTCAAGTAAACAAACACCTCGGGTTGTGGAAGACGCGAGAGAAGAGTGGCAAACGTCAACTAAACTAAGGAACAATAAAATGCTAAACAACAACACGCACGAACACCACCACCCCCTCCCTCACTCTGCCTCACACCCTCAACATGATAACTTGCGCACACAAAGTGAATCATTAATCATTTCACTTCATAAATTAATTGAACAGTTAAGATAAGGGTATCATGATGCTGGTCTTCTTAACCTAAGCCAATCTTCATCCTAGGCATTGACAGTATCTTAAAAATATCTAAACGGCAATGCGCTAGAGAGATAATTAATCAATGCTACGGTAATGGAACATTGTAGTGACAGTATGAAGCATAAATATCTCAATATAATAATGCTGTCCTATCCCGCGTGGTGTAGTGAGTTTTCGGAATGTGAACAAAGTATATATCGTTCACTGCCGGACGATGCAAACATTCACTCATTAATAAAATATTACAAACATAACACGAGTATTTAGCCTCAAACGAATAAATCTTGACTTTTCGTTATGTTAGGAAAATATGCGAGTGTATTCATATATGAAGTTTCCGCGTAACTAAAAAGGTTTATTAAAAGTGTCGAGTGTTAGAAAACTGTTCTTCAAGACCTCATATAAATATGTAGAGAGGAATTTAGAGATGGATCACCTGGAGATTAGTCTCAGTTAATTCCACCTGATGATTAAACACCCTAATGCTATTTGGGGCAGGTTAGGTTAGGTTAAGTTATCTCACTGAAGTTAGGGTAGCGCTTAGGTAGTTATTTTTAAAGTAATGTAAGCTGTTGGTGGCTATCTTCGAGTGATCCTTCAGAGATATAATCCAACTTTACAGAAAAACTTGTACCAGCAGTGCAGGTACACTTTCTGCCTCATTTACACACAATTTCAGGATCTCAATTGTTTCTTTAACTGTCAACAACACAACATACATAATGTATATCGATTCTTACTCTTGATTTTTTTTATTTATGGTTATTATTTTTATTATTACTATTTTATTTATTAAATTATTTATTACTTATTATTATTATTATTATTATTATTATTATTATTATTATTATTATTATTATTATTATTGTGGGTTAGTGACCTGTACCCACGTGGGCTAATCCCCGTAAAAAAAAAAAAAACTTTACTGAGGATAACAACTACTGCCTCGAGTCGCCCAGTCTATTAAACTCTTTCAATAATTTAATAGATTAGAATTTCTTTTGGTCAACATCTGGAGGTATCAAGATAATTTGGGTGTTTCAACTATAGCCTACATTACGATATAGAGAAAAGTAGTTGTCTCGGACACACACACACTATATATATATACTATGGTCCAAAAACCTTCTAAAAGATGGCATACAATTACCAAATCACTCGTCAAAGGAAATCTTACTTCAAGTGTCAACTAGCTACATCACTCGTGTCGAAATGAATGTGTCAACTTCAGAGACCTGTCAAGATATACGCTGTTATCTCTCTCTGGTTTGTGTGTGTGTGTGTGTGTGTGTGTGTGTGTGTGTGTGTGTGTGATCATATAAAATATCAATAAATTTAAAGGGAGATTTTAAACACACACACAGTCTCCTACAAGAAGCGAAGGGTGAAACAAACGTGAGCACAAATGTTTGAACTTATGTAAAAGCGGACAGACGTACGGAGATGCGCAACGGGTAAATTAAATAATAGATAGCATGAACGATAGAAGAAAACAGATCAGCGTATTTCACATAGGACTTCTGCCATATATCAAATCAGTATTTTAATGGTCTGATCTTGGTAGTTTTAAAGATCTCATGTATATTTGAGTACAGTTGCCTCTGAGTTCATTTATCCCGTTCTAGCGTTTACGTACGTGTGTAACCGTCCCAATAATAGTCGATTATTTATGAATGAATCCATAAAGATATGAATATGTTCCTTCAACTGTACAAATCTCAAATACGTCCCAGTCTGGATTATTGTATACAGGCATGGAAACCCTACATCCATAAAGACCTAACACCTAGAAAAGATGCAACACAGAGCGACTAAGATAATTCCGGAACTACAGTATGTCATCTGAGTTATCCAAGTAGACTGAAGGCCTTAAGACTAACAACCCTTCAGACAAGGCACAAT
Organism: Homarus americanus; assembly: GCF_018991925.1. Classification (NCBI taxonomy): domain Eukaryota; kingdom Metazoa; phylum Arthropoda; class Malacostraca; order Decapoda; family Nephropidae; genus Homarus; species Homarus americanus. Next base: position 12,533,747 of record NW_024735554.1, read on the forward strand.
AAGGCAGATCTCATAGAGACATTTAAAATCCTGAAAGGGATGGAAAACGTGAACCTGGGCAATTTTTTGTGATGTCACGCATCACCAACACGAGAGTGCTCTGCTATCATTTACTAATGACAGTCAGTTCACAGTCGGAATATTCCTGGACCTCTCTAAAGCCTTCGATACTGTCGACCATACCATCCTCCTGTCAAAGCTTGAACATTACGGCGTTAGGGGCCTGTCCCACAATTGGTTTACCTCATATCTGTTTAACAGGAAGCAGTATGTCTGCTATAATAATCATCAATCTGACTCCTCACCAATTTTGTATGGAGTCCCTCAAAGCTCCATTCTCGGTCCTGCACTGTTCTTATTGTACATAAACGATCTAGTCCACTCCACCACACTCATAAAATACAACCTATTCGCAAACGATAGTAATCTCTATGCCAGCAACTCAGACCTCCATTCCTTAATGAAAACTATGTAAACTGAACTGACTAGAGTCAGGACCTGGGTAATACGGAATAAACTGACCTTGAACCTCGAAAAGACCCACTACACAATCTTTCACAGAAGGAAAAACTACCACTAGATTTGGATCCCGCGTACAATGAAAGACAAAAGTCGTGTCGTCAAATTTGATGAAAACATATGCCGAAGGACTAAACTTTTGGTGCGCTCTGCCTTGTGGTAGGGGGCTCTCATAATGTTTCACGAGTTATATTTAATCTTCGGGCAAAACCGCGACACGACTTTTGTCTTTGATTGTGCCTGGAAATATAGTCCTCAAATGTGAACCAAATACTAAATTCCTTGGGGTTGTTGATGATGAGAAACTTAGCTGGAGAAACCATTTACAAGCCATTCACAGTAAAGTCAATAAACAGTGCAGTATCCTGTATCACACTCTTGCAGCAATGGAAGAAATCTATATGATCTTGTTTACCAACACCTGATACACACTATAGGGAACCTCTGGCTCTTCAAAAACATATCCCTTGATTACAGCACAGAAGAGAGTTGTGCGGACAATGACCTGTAAAAATTATACTAACGAACAATTTGCTAAATTCAAAATGTAAAAATTCGAGGATATTAACACCTACTGCTGTGCCCTACTTGTTTACAAATCTGTGAATCACTTGATCGACAATAATTATTTCCAGTTCCGGAACAATCAGAGATACACACTTAAGACACCCAGAGCTACTAAGACCACCTCCCAAACACTCCTCTCAGTTCCAGGCCTCCATAAAATATCACGGTGTGAAGGTGAGGAACAACTTACCCCCACCCATCCGAGCAAACACCACCCTTCCTTCCTTTTAAATCAGCCTCTAAAAAATATCAGAATCAAGTATTAATATTTTTGTAATACCTTCCATATATTCCTACTTTCTTGTACCACCAAAACCATTATCTCAGAAACTGTCATGTAGATAGAAATTACCATTGCTTCAATTATATTTTGCACAACAAGACATGATACTGACAGCTCTGTTCTCTTGTTTCCACTTAAATTCTACCCATGTGTATTGCTACTCTTATCATATTTAGTGTATATCACCACTGTAAAATATGTACAATATATGCTTATAAATGTAAAATAAATGAATTAATGAATAACGAAGTGATAACCGTGGTAACATTCTGATATGTTCTTACTACAACCATGTTATGTTAGCCTATATTCCAGATGATACTAAACTTACATAATACTTCCTTGAGATAATGTATCGTATATATCAGGTGCCTTCAAGAGAGCTCAGGTTTCAACTGGCTCAGCCATGTTAATATTGTTATTATTATCCACTCTGTATCTGTGTTTTTCTGGCTAAATAAACTGTTTTATTAATATTAAGCCTGCTGGAGTTATCATGCAACGAAAATTAAGGAAATATCTTTTCACACAGAGGCTGGTAGATCTATGGAACAGTCTACCAGCCTAAGCTATGGAATCAAGAGCAGTACTGGGCTTCAAAAATAACCACTGATATTAGCCACTGGCCTGCTTCGTCATGGCCACCTCTGGTGGGTGACTATTAGGTAAATAGTTACTTTCGATCTCGTAATAATTCTACTGTCACACACAATGTGTCACATTGTACTAATTGTTCTGATGCGTCAAATAAATTACATTCTTTATGCAACAAAGTAGTTCATGTGTCTCAAGAGACAATTTAATCGTTAATTATTTTAATTAGTCTCAACGTCAGGAGCAAGCCGCTGTATCCTAGTCACTTAAGATGACATATTGTCGGTTACCAAATGCTACAAATATAATTACTGTACCTGGTTACCGCGTGCGTCACTCTCACAGTTTAATACCAGTGTGTACCTCTAGTACAGTACTTCAGGTGTTCATTAGGTCACCACAGAGCAGGTGCTGAAGCGATGAGTAAACTGGCCCCCTCAGCCTGCACACCGGTCCCGGGTGTTCTCCTCTCCTCACACGGACACACCTACTGATAAGACTTGATAACACCTGATAACACTTCACTCCACTTGATAAAATTATATCTTCACTACCCAGTCACAGTAAAGAGAACTGTGCAAGTCATGCTTACCCAGCCTGGTCTTCCTCCCTAAATGCCACACAACGGAAACACCAGAAAGTACAGAAGAGGGAATGAAAAGTTATTCTCTCCCCTTCCTACTCCACATATCATGAAGCGCTCAGCACTCTGACCCTCTCGGCTCTCTCTGATCGTCACCACGACCTCATCTGCAAATTTGGTGAGAAGCTTCTGCACCATCCGCGACACCGGCTCCTGCTTCCACCAGATCCCTCGTCTACGAATTGCTGTTCAATACCACAACCGCATCCAGATCCACCTGTCAATCCTTTCAAATTACACGCCTGAACAACATTCTCTTTTTTGATGAATGTCTTGAAGAACACTAAAGTATAAAACAAGTACAAACATAATAATTTAATTCAAAGAACTGTGGTGACTTACGGTAGAGAAACACAGACCATCCACTTAGTCCCCTAAATCCCATTTCACTACATTCCAACTGATGCAGTGCGATTACCGAGTATGTGGATCACTGAATATTTACACTGCAGTGTCCATTAACTCCAACCCAATACCAACTCCTGACCAGGCGGCATTAGGAGGTTTAATCAACATGTAGCCAAGGTGGGAGTTGGAGGCACTACCAACCTTCAGGACACAGTTTCTTTTGATATTGGTTGAGCTGACTCATGACCACCACAACCATCACCCACTACTAGCATGATGCCCTCCCTCCTCCCTCCCTCCCCTCTCTAACAGCTGACTCCATGACCACACCACCATCACTCCACTACTAGCATGATGCCCTCCTCCCTCCCTCCCTAACAGCTGACTCCATGACCACCACAACCATCACTCCACTACTAGCATGATGCCCTCCCTCCTCCCTCCCTCCCCTCCCTCTCTAACAGCTGACTCATGACCATCACACCTATCACCCACTACCAGCATGATGCCCTCCCCTCCCTCCCTCCCCTCCCTCTCCTCTCTAACAGCTGACTCAGACCATCACAAATACTCCACTACTACATGATGCCCTCCTCCCTCCCTCCCCTCCCTTTCTAACAGCTGGCTCTCCATGACCATCACAACCATCACTCCACTCCAGCATGATGCCCTCCTCCCTCCCCTCCTCCCTCTCTCAACAGCTGACCTGGCGACCATCACAACCCATCACCCACTACTAGCATGATGCCTCCCTCCCCCTCCCTCCCTCTCTAACAGCTGACTCATGACCATCCACAACTATCACCCACTACTAGCATGATGCCTCCCTCCCTCCCTCTCTAACAGCTGACCATGACCATCACAACTATCACCCCACTACTAGCACATGCCCCTCCCTCCTCCTCCCTCCCTCCCCCTCTCTAACAGCTGACTCCATGACCACCACAACTATCATCACTCCACCACTAGCATGATGCCCTCCTCTCCCTCCCTCCCCCCTCCCCCTCCCCTCTCTAACAGCTGACTCCATGACCATCACAACCATCACTCCACTCACCAGCATGATGCCCTGCCCTCCCCTCCCCCCTCCCTCCCTCCCTCCCTCCCTCCCTCCCTCTAACAGCTGGCTCATGACCATCACAACCATCACTCCACTCCTAGCATGATGCCCTCCCTCCTCCTCCCTCTCTAACAGCTGACTCATGACCATCACAACTATCACCCACTACTAGCATGATGCCCTCCTCCCTCCCTCCTCCCTCCTCTAACAGCTGGCTCATGACCACCACAACTATCACTCCACTACTAGCATGATGCCCGCCCTCCCTCCCTCCCCTCCCTCTCTAACAGCTGACTCATGACCACCTCACCAACTATCACTCCACTACTAGCATGATGCCCTCCCCTCCCTCCCTCCCTCCCTCTCTAACAGCTGACTCATGACCACCACAACTATCACCCACCACTAGCATGATGCCCGCCCTCCCTCCCTCCCTCCCTCTCTAACAGCTGCTCATGACCACCCAACCATCACTCCACTACTAGCATGATGCCCTGCCCTCCTCCCTCCCTCTCTAACAGCTGACTCATGACCACCACAACTATCACTCCACCATACAAGCATGATGCCCGCCCTCCTCCCTCCCCCTCCCTCTCTAACAGCTGACTCCATGACCACCTCCTCCAACCATCACCCAGTCCTAGCATGATGCCCTCCTCCCTCCCTCCCCTCTCTAACAGTTGACTCATGACCATCACAACTATCACTCCACCACTAGCATGATGCCCTCCCTCCTCCTCCCTCCCTCTCTAACAGCTGGCTCATGACCACCACAACTATCACTCCACTACTAGCATGATGCCCTCCCTCCCTCCCTCTCTAACAGCTGACTCATGACCACCACAACTATCACTCCACTACTAGCATGATGCCCTCCTCCCTCCCCCTCCCTCTCTAACAGCTGACTCCATGACCACCACAACTATCACTCCACTACTAGCATGATGCCCCTCCTCCCTCCCCCCTCCCTCCCTCTCTAACAGCTGACTCATGAGCACCACAATCACTCCACTACTAGCATGATGCCCCTCCCTCCCTCCCCTCCCTCTCTAACAGCTGACCTCATGACCACCACAACCATCACCCACTCCTAGCATGATGCCCTCCCTCCCTCCCTCCCTCCTCTCTAACAGCTGACTCATGACCACCACAACTATCACTCCACTACTAGCATGATGCCCTCCCTCCCTCCCTCCCTCCCTCCCTCTCTAACAGCTGACTCATGACCACCACCACTATCACTCCACCCCAGCATGATGCCCTCCTCCCTCCCTCCCTCCTCCCTCTCAACAGCTGACTCATGACCACCACAACCATCACCCACCTCTAGCATGATGCCCTCCTCCTCCCTCTCTAACAGCTGACCTCCATGAGCACCACAACCATCACCCACTACTAGCATGATGCCCTCCCTCCCTCCTCCCTCCCTCTCTAACAGCTGACTCATGACCACCACAACCATCACTCCACTACTAGCATGATGCCCTCCTCCTCCCTCCCTCCCTCTCAACAGCTGACTCATGAGCACCACAACTATCACTCCACTACTAGCATGATGCTCCTCCCTCCCTCCCTCCCTCCTCCCTCCCTCTCTAAAGCTGACCATGAGCACCACAACCATCACTCCACTACTAGCATGATGCCCTCCTCCCTCCCTCCCTCCCTCCCTCTAACAGCTGACTCCATGACCACCACACCATCACTCCCACTACTAGCATGATGCCCTCCTCCCTCCCTCTCTAACAGCTGACTCCACCACCACACAACATTTCACCCACTACAGCATGATGCCTCCCTCCTCCCTCTCTAACAGCTGACTCCATGACCACCACAACCATCACTCCACTACTAGCATGATGCCCTCCCTCCCTCCCTCCCTCCCTCTCTAACAGCTGACTCCATGACCACCACAACCATCACTCCACTACTAGCATGATGCCCTCCTCCCTCTAACAGCTGACCCATGACCACCACAACTATCACCCACCAGCATGATGCCCTCCCTCCTCCCTCTCTAACAGCTGACTCCATGACCACCACAACCATCACCCACTACTAGCATGATGCCCTCCTCCCTCCCCCTCCCTCCCCTAACAGCTGACTCATGACCACCACAACCATCACTCCACTACTACATGCCCCTCCCTCCCTCCCTCTCCCAACAGCTGACTCACCACAACCATCACTCCACTACTAGCATGATGCCTCCCTCCTCTCTCTAACAGCAGCTCATGACCACCACAACTATCCCACTCCACACAGCATGATGCCCCTCCCTCCTCCCTCCCTCTCTCCCTCCTCCCTCTCTCTAACAGCTGACTCATGACCACAACATCCACTCCCCCACCCAGCATGATGCCTCCCTCCCTCCCCTCTAACAGCTGACTCCATGACCACCACAACTACCACTCACTACTAGCAGTGCCTCCCTCCCTCCCTCCTCCCCTCTAACAGCTGACTCATACACAACTATCACTCCACTACTAGCATGATGCCTCCCTCCCTCCCCCCCTCCTCCCTCCTCCCTCCCCTCCTCTCTAACAGCTGACTCATGACCACCACAACTCTCCTCCACTACTAGCATGATGCCTCCTCCTCCCTCCCTCCCTCTCTCCTATCAAGCTGGCTCATGACCACCACAAACCATCACCCACCACTAGCATGATGCCCTCCCCTCCCCCCCTCCTCCCTCCCTCCCTCCCTCCCTCTCTCCCCCCTCCTCCCTCCTCTCTAACAGCTGACTCATGACCTACAACTATCACTCCTACTAATGCCCCCTCCCTCCCCTCCCTCCCTCCCCCTCTCTCCCTCCCCTCTACAGCTGGCTCTGACCACACACCATCACTCACTGCATACCCCCTCCCTCCCTCCCTCTAACAGCTGACTCTGACCATCACAACTATCACTCCCTACTAGCATGATCCCTCCTCCCTCCCTCCCTCCCTCTCAACAGCTGGCTCATGACCACCACAACCATCCCCACTAGCATGATGCCCCCCCCCTCCCCCCTCTCTAACACTACTCATGCACACAACTATCACCACAGCGTATCCTCCCCCCTCCCTCCCCCAACCTGCACCAAGCCACCACAACCATCACTCCACTACTAGCATGATCCTCCCTCCCTCCCTCCCTCCCTCTCTACAGCTGACTCATGAGCACCACAACTTCCTCCACCACTAGCATGCCTCCCTCCTCCTCCCTCTCTAACAGTGACTCATGACCACCACAACCATCACTCCACTCTAGCATGATGCCCTCCCTCCCTCCTCCCTCCCTCTCAACAGCTGCTCATGACCCACCACACCATACTCCACACTAGCATGATGCCCCCTCCCTCCCCTCCCTCCTCTCCCCAACAGCTGACTCACTGACCACCACCACTATCACTCCCCTCCCCAAATGCCCCCCCTCCCTCCCTCCCTCCCTCCCTCTAACAGCTGACTCATGACCACCACAACTATCACTCCACCCCTAGCATGATGCCCTCCTCCCTCCCTCTCTAACAGCTGACTCACCAGCACCACAACTATCACTCCACTACTAACTGATGCCTCCCTCCTCCCTCCTCCCCTTCTAACAGCTCTCACCCACACATCCTCCCACACACAACATGTCCCTCCCTCCCCAGCTGACCATAGCACCACAACTATCACACTCCACTAGCATGATGCCCTCCTCCCTCCCCTCTCCCTCCCCCCCTCACTCTCTAACATGTCCCTACAACTATCCTCCACTACTAGCAGTGCCTCCTCCCCCCCCTCCCTCCCTCTCCGCACTCATGACCCACAACCATCACTCCCACTAGCATGATGCCCTCCCTCCCTCCCTCTCTAACAACTGACTCATGACCCACAACTATCCTCCACTACTAGCATGATGCCTCCTCCCTCCCTCTCTAACAGCTGACTCAGACCACCTACCATCACTCCACTACTAGCATGATGCCCTCCCCCTCCTCCCTCTCTAGCTGACACATGCCACCCCAACTTCCTCCCACTACTAGCATGATACCCTCCTCCCTCCCTCCCTAACAGCTGACTCCACACCACAACTATCCCTCCCACTAGCATGATGCCTCCCTCCCCTCCTCTCCCTACAGCTGACTCATGACCACCAACCATCACTCCACTACTCACATGCCTCCCTCCTCCCTCCCTCCTCTCTCTAACAGCTGACTCATGACCAACTATCCTCCACCACTAGCATGATGCCCTCCCTCCTCCCTCCCTCTCTACAGCTGACTCATGACCACCACAACTATCACTCCACTACTAGCATGATGCCCTCCTCCCTCCCCTCTCTACAGCTGACTCTTGACCACCTAACTATCGCTCACTACCAGCATGATGCCCTCCTCCCTCCCTCCCTCCCTCTCTCCCTCCCTCCCTCCCTCTCTAACAGCTGACTCATGACCACCACAACTATCACTCCACTACTAGCATGATGCCCTCCTCCTCCCCTCTCTAACAGCTGACTCACACCACCACAACTATCACTCCACTACTAGATGCCCTCCTCCCTCCCTCCCTCCCTCTCTACGCTGACTCGCAGCCACCACAACTATCACTCACTACTGCATGATGCCTCCCCTCCCTCCCCCCTCCCTCCCTCTCTCCCCTCCCTCCCTCCCTCTCTAACAGCTGACTCATGACACCAACTATCCTCCACTACCTTGAGTCCTCCCTCCCCTCCTCCCTCTCTAACAGCCACTCCGAGCCACCCAACTATCACTCCCTACTAGCATAGTGCCTCCTCCCTCCCTCCTCCCTCCTCCTCCTCCCCTCTCTCCCTCCCTCCCTCCCTCTCTAACAGCTGACTCATGACCACCAAACCTATCCCACTCCACTAGCATGATGCCTCCCTCCCTCCTCCCTCCCCTCCCTCTCTCCCTCCTCTCTAACAGCTGGCTCCCTGCCACCCCAACTATCACTCCACTACTAGCATGATGCCTCCTCCCTCCCTCTCTAACTAGTCCTTCCATGTTCCAATTTAAGAGTGTCCTAGGAGTGTCCCAAGGTGTCCTAGATGTCCAACATCGCCTTAAAGTGTCCAAAGATGTCTACGATGTCCTAAGGTGTGTCCTACAGTGTCCTAAGATATCCTAACTATGGTGACCTCTCCAAATAGTGTCTCCAAATCCTACTACACCTACCTGAGGACAGCTCGTGTTGAGTAAGCTGCTCCTCGTCTTTGGAATAAGTGAGTGTGTTGTACAGGGCAGCATTAACTGTGGATTTGTGATATATATGTGGAGTGTTATGATAACGGTAATATGGAAATATAGATGATATGAACACGGAGTTAACTAATAGCTGAAGGTGAGGGAGGCTATGATGTTGATATTGTGTGAAACTGCACGCGTGACGCGAACTGTCCTGACCGGGTCAGTTCAACTGCAGGGTTGCCAGGTTTGGCCTAAAGGTCCAAGTGCTTTTCGAGTGAGGTTGGCCCTTCGATTTTTCATGAGCCAACCACATCTTGGCTTCTTTTTTAAATGCCGCTGTATTTCTTGACATAATTGAACGATAATAAAACTTCAAACCATATACCTTCATCAAAATGTCCTTTATCAGAATAGTATTGTGTCATATGCGCGTCTTTTCTAGTATTGCAGCAATATTTGCTCCATCACTGATGATTCAACAAAGCAAGTAAGAACACATCTTTGCTGCAACTTCAGTATGACAAACTTCTTTTGGTAAACTGGAAGAGTTTACTGGTGATGAAGTACCACATGGTTCAGTTAAACTTTGGGTCACTGCAGAAATATGAAAATGCTGCAGGAGCCAAATGTTTTTCTTTCAACTTGCACAAATGGTTTTGAATGTTCATGCATTAAGTAATGCTTTTGTTGAAAGAATTTTTCGCGTAACAAATATCAAGACAAAAGAAGCAAGCTCTCCTTAGAAGCTATGGAAGCTGTGTTACGAGTTAGAGTCATCTTGCTGGTGAGAAAAATGCTACAATAAGTTCAAGTAACTATAAGATGCTTAGTTTGTTCAACAACTCGATGTACAAGAGCAGAGCTGAGCGCACTGAAATACCATCAACATCAGCAGCAACTGCAAGACTTTACTCTACTCTGTGAAGAAGAATGTGAAGTTTTTGAGGAAATAATGCAGGTGGACTTGTAAAGTTAAAACTGCTGTTACTACCAGAGACGCTTCAAACTGGACAACACTTAGTGAGTACTGATAATTACAATGTATAAACTAAGTTACTTTCAGTACATACAATAGGTCAAATATTATCTTCACCCTACTGTGTGGTAAGTATGACAAAACAGAAAGCTTTGATAGCACTCTTGTAGTGATTGGTATCCCTGTCTTGTTCATTGTTACTGTCTGGTATGATATAAAGTCATTTATCATATATACCGTATGTAGGCCTAAATTAATATGATAATGATTAATTACACAGTATTTGAAAATACGGGTTGGGTCATATATTTGGCTTAGAAAAATGTTTGGCCTATTCTAGAAAGCAAACCTAGCAAACCCTTAGTTCAAGACACTGTCGAGCTGTGAGCACTTGACCCGTTACACGCAAGTCTATCCACATACGAGACTTATTATTCTAAAATGTTATGTATTGGGAGATACTACAGTATGTATACGCCTTTATAATATTCAGATAAGTGTGTAGTAAGTGTGTATTTGTCACCTAACTAATAACACATGACTCACAACACCCCACAGAGGACTCACCAGAACATACACCAATCCACTTCACACCACTACACAATTTTCATTCTTATTTCTTCACTATCAGTTCGTGAATTACGCCATAAACGAGGTAACTTCCGAGGACATCTTGCAACAAACTATAAATAAATAAATAAAAAGAAAGTTTATAGCAAGACTCAGCTGATAAAGGTTGAGAGCATTATGGGTAGATAGAGAGCATTATAAGAACCAGAAAAGGAAACTGCAGCGCTTATTGGCCATACTAGGCAGCCCTGTTACACCCAAACCCTATCGCTCATATACCCTATGTTTGAAGCCCAGCGTGTTCGAGTTAATGATGATGTTTGTAACTTGTTCCACTCGTCCACTACTCTATTTCCAAACCAATGTTTACCTATTTCGCGCCTAAATCTAGATTTGTCTGATTTAAAACCATTGCATGAGTTCGCTCCTGGTTGGATAGTTTAAGCCACCTTTTGTAATATCACCTTTGTTTAACTGACTTCCATTTATACACCTCGATCATATCTCCCCTCACTTTACGTCTTTCCAGGAGTGTAATTAAGATGCTTTAACCTGTCTCTGTACTCAAGGTTCCTAATGCCCGGGATTAGTCTTGCCATCCTCCTCTGAATTCTTTCTAGGATTCTATATCCATTCTGTAATACGGTGACCAGAACTAAACTGCGTAACAAGTGAGGTCTCACAAGCGCAAGATATAGTTTTAAGATAACCTCCCAGACTTGTAACTAACACTCCTTTGTATGAACCCAAGTACTTTGTTGGCCTTGTTTCACGTTATTGGGACATCTACACGTTATTGGGACATCTACACGTTATTGGGACATCTACACGTTACTGGGACATCTACACGTTACTGGGACATCTACACGTTACTGGGACATCACACGTTATGGGACATCTACACGTTACTGGGACATCTTCTCGTTATTACATATGCACATCATTGGGACATCTACACGTTACTGGGACATATACACCATTGGACATCTACACGTTATTGGGACATCTACACGTTATTGGGACATCTACACGTTATTGGGACATATGAACATTATTGGGACATCTACACATTATTGGGACATATGCACACATTGGGGACATATGCACATTATTGGGTTCTACACATTGTTGGGACACCTGCATATTATGGGACATCTACTCATTATTTGGACATCTACACATTATTGGGACATATGCACATTGTTGGGACAGCTACATATTATTGGGATCTGCATATTGTTGGGACATCTACATATTATTGGGATCTGCATATTGTTGGGACATCTACATATTATTGGATCTGCACATTGTTGGGACATCTACATATTATTGGATCTACATATTGTTGGGACATCTACATATTATTGGGATCTGCATATTGTTGGGACATCTACATATTATTGAGATCTGCATATTGTTGGGACATCTACATATTATTGGGATCTGCATATTGTTGGGACATCTACATATAATGGGATCTGCATATTGTTGGAACATCTATATATTAATGGGATATTTTTCAAATTATTGGGACATTCAACAATTTTAGGACATCTACTTGTAATGTCATGTTTCTACGTAATGTATCTACGATGAGAGAAAGACTTAGGGGTAATGATAAGTAGGAATCTAAACCAAGTCAACAATGTAGATGTCCCAATAATATGTAGATGTCCCAATAATATGTAGATGTCCCAACCATGTGTAGATGTCCCCAAAATATCTAAGTACACGTCCCAATTTTCTTGTGTACAAAAGATAACAAAGAATGGACAGATGTATAGCCAGACAAACATTAATAATAATTTTAATATAGCATAAAATAGAGTAAAAATAGAGACAAATAAACCAATAAGAAAGAGAAATACACACAGACAAATACATGCTGGGATAAAGAGACACAAGTATAGGGAGAGAGGAGATGGTTGACGGGTACACCTGGTCACGGGGATGGCCAGAAATAACCCCACCACTACCTACCCAGGGACAGCTCATGGTCCAGAATCAATGGTATGTATCAACACTCTTCTAAGCCATACATACATATAATACAGTTCATACATACATACATACAGTACCAGACGATATACGCACATTTCCAATACATAAACACGTGTAGGTATGCATAGATATGCCTGAAGCAAAGCATATACTGTACTACACACACACACACACACACACACACACAGTACTCCTTTTATCTAATGGATGTTGTTAGACAACCATTACAACATATCCTGCATCCATACACACACCCTGTACTCACCAACACACATCCTGTATCCATAACACACGCCCAGTACACACCACTAACACACCTTGTAACCACCCACACAAACCCTGTAACCACCCACACACCCTGTAGCCACCCTCACACACACCTGTAACCACCCACACAACTCTAAACCACCCACACACCATGTAGCCACCCACACACCATGTACCCATCCACCAACACACCTTGTACCCACCCACACAAACCTTGTACCCACCCACACAAACCTTGTACCCACCCACACAAACCCTGTAACCACCCAAACACACCATGTAGCCACCCACACACACCATGTACCCATCCACACACCTTGTACCCACCCACACAACCCTGTAACCACCCACACACACCCTGTAGCCACCACACACACCCTGTAGCCACCACACACCTTGTACTCACCCATACACACCCTTGTACCCACCCACACACACCCTGTAGCCATTCACACACACCTGTACCCATCCACACAACCTGTAACCCCTGTAACCACCCACACACACCCTGTATCCATCCATACACACTGTAGCCACACACACACCATGTACTCACCCACACACCTTGTACCCACCCACACACCCCTGTAGCCATTCACACACACACCCTGTACCCATCCACAACCCACCCTGTAACCACCCACACACACAAACCTGTATCCATCCATACACACTGTAGCCACCCACACACACCATGTACTCACCCATACACACCTTGTACCCACCCACACACACCCTGTAGCCATTCAACACACACCCTGTACCCATCCACACAACCTGTAACCTGTAACCACCCACACACAACCTGTATCCATCCATACACACTGTACCCACTAACACACACCCTGTACCAACCAACACACCCCTGTACCCATTAACACACCTTGTAACCACCCACACACTGTGTACCCAAACACACCTGTAACCACCCACACACCTTGTACCTACTAAGACACACACACACCCTGTACCCACCCAAACACCCTGTAACCACCACACACATCCTGTACCCACCCACACACACCCTGTACCCATGCACACTCTGTACCTCACCCACACACCCCTGTACCCACCCACACACACACTGTACCCACATATATCCTGTACCACCACACACTTTGTAACCACCCACACCCACCCTGTACCCATGCACACGCTCTGTACCCACCCACACACACCCAGTACTCACCAACACACTGTACCCACGCACACACACCCTGTACCCACCCATCCACACCGGGTAACCACCCACACCTCTGCATCCACGCACACACACACACACACCCCTGTACCCACCCACCCACACACCCTGTACCCATGCAACACACTCTGCCTCACCCACACACACCCTGTACCCACCCACACACATCCTGTACCCACTAACACACCCTGTACCACCACACACATCCTGTACCCATCCACACACACCTCTGTACCCACCCAAACACTTTGTACCCATCCACACACACCCCTGGAACGCACACACTCTGCACCACCCATACACACCCTGTACTCACCAACACACTCTGTACCCACGCAATCACACACCTGTACTCACGCACACACACATCCTGTACCCACCCATACACACCCCTGTACCCACCACACATCTTGTACCCATACACACTTTGCAACCACCCACACAACCCTGTACCCATCACACACACTCTGTACTCACCCACCATATACCACCAACACACTGTACCCACGCACACACACACACCCTGTACCCACTCACATATACCCTGTAACCACCCGCACACTCTGCATCCACGCACGCACACACCCTGTACCCACCAATACACACCCTGTACTCACCAACACACACTCTGTACCCATCCACATACTTTGTAACCACCCACACACTCTGTACTCACCCTATACACACCCAGTACCCATCTCCATACACCATGTACTCACCAACACACACCCTGTACCCACCCACATCCTCTGTACCCCACTCACACACACACACACACCCCTGTACACACCCATCAACACCCCGTACTCACCCACACACCCCTGTAACCACCAACAAACACCCTGTAACCACCCACACACCCTGTACCCACCCACACAACACACTGTACCCACCTACACACTCTGTACCCACGTAAACACACCTGTACCCACCCACAACACCTCTGTACCCACCCACACCCTTCCTATACCCACCCACACACATCCTATACCCATCCACACACCCTGTACCACCCACACACACACCCCTGTACCCACCCACACACACATCATATACCCACCAACACACACTCCCCTGCCCACCCACACACATCCTATACCCACCCAAACACACCTTGTATCCACCCACCCACCCACACACACATCATATACCCACCAACACACACACCCTGTACCCACCAACTCAAGGACAAACACATCACTAAGGTGTGCAAGAACCAGGAGACAGGAGCAGACAGAACAGTTATTTACACAGCCTGCACCACGTCCACCACCATCTGGCCAGCCACCTTTCTCCACCACCACCAGAATAACAATATGGTCAGCAAAGACGGTCAAGTGCCCCTCCGCCACGCCAAAACAAAAGCAAAGCGGTCATAAACTCCATTAAGTATCAACACTGAAATGCCAAATCATTCACGAACTTTTCTGGAATTTTAATGTTACAAATCTACATATATATATATATATATATATATATATATATATATATATATATATATATATATATATATATATATATATATATATATATATATATATATATATATATATACAGTATTTAGCTGATATCCACGGCTTTCTGGTCAACCTTTCCCAAGAGTTCAAATAATAAGCATTTTATGACGTCACTCTTACTTTCTAGATGTTTTAATGCGACCTTGAGACGAACACTTACAACAAACATAAGAACGCTAATAACGACTGATTCTTATGGTGGAGTCGAGCGAGTGTGTGTGTGTGTGTGTGTGTAAGAGGAAATAGCTAAAGATGAAGAAGAACAGTAACGAGCGAGATGGTGAGGAAAGACATGTAATGGTCATAGGGATTTCCGACCTTATAAACGATAAAATAAACATTACAAGCGACCATCCCGGAGGAAGCTAAACATCGTCCGTGTTAGAACCAAACATCAACTGGTCCATCGTGAGAAAGTTTGTTGATGAGTGACGGACGGCCATGTTACAGTGCGACCACGACCACAGACAAGACGACGTGTATAGACAGGCGGAAGGAGGAAGACAGACAGACGAAGGAAGACGGCACAGACAAATGTAGGAAGACACATACAGATGGAAGGAGGAAGACATATGGGCTACATAATTCCATCACCCAATGTCTAGTTTATTCTCTCTAATACTGAAGCAAGTGATATCAAGTAATCTCCTTGCCTACCACATGACCTCTAGCCCCTCTGCTCCTCTGGCTAGGTGAGCAGTAAGGACCCCGGCTCCTCCCCTGCTCTTACTTATGGTCAGTCGTGCTCAGCCTCTCACCCACGCCACCCTGTGTTCATGATGCTCACTACACAATTAACGCTCACGGACATAGTTTTAATTACGGTGTTATAATAAATGTTTGCGCAATTGTTTATTTCCATAATAAATGGATAAAAGACCGTTGAGGTTTGAGAGCCTAACCCATAAACATAGTTAATGTTACTTCCAGTGTACCTTTAATGCTGACTCTACAGGATCCTCATCAGTCATTACATCAGGGAAACGGAAGTTAACCAGCCAATAATAAGCTAAAATAGTCAACTATAAGCTAAAACAGTCTATTATAAGATAAACCAATCCATTAAAAGCTAAAACAGTCCACTATAAGCTAAAACAGTCTATTATAAGATAAACCAGTCCATTATAAACTAAAACAGTCCATTATAAGCTAAACCAGTCCATTATAAGCTAAACCAGTCCATTATAAGCCAAAACCAGTCGATTATAAACGAAACCAGTCCATTATAAAGTAAAACAGTCCACTATAAGTTAAACCAGTCCATTATAAGCCAAAAACAGTCATTAACAGTTAAACCAATCCATTATTAGCTAAAACAGTCAATTATAAACCAAAAACAGTTCATTAGTTAAACAGTTCATTATAAGCTAAACCAGTCCATTATAAGCCAAACCATCCAATATAAGTTAAATCAGTCCATTGTAGGCTAAAGCAATCCATTCTAAGCTAAAACAGTCCATTACTAAACTAAACCAGTCCATTATAGGTTAAAACAGTCCATTACAAGTTAAAACAGTCAATTACAAGTTAAACCAGCTCCGTACAATCCATCTCTTACCATTCCCTGTTGCTGCCCACCTACTGTACCAAGAAGCAAGGGAAGGTCGGGTAAAGAGTGGTGTAGGCGAGTGTAGGTGGGCGGACGGTAGTGGGCGGATAGCAGCGGGTGAGCGGAAATGACGTGTTAAGTTAGTGAGGCAGCGTAGGCGTGGAGTTGTTATGGCTGCGGTTACTTTAGCCCAGGATTAGGTGATGAAGAATAATGAGCAAGATTAAGTGACAGTGTCGTGTAGTTAGTGGTGGAGGTGTAGTTAGTGGTGGTGGTGTAGTTAGTGGTGGTAGTGTAGTTAGTGGTGGTGGTGTAGTTAGTGGTGGTGGTGTAGTTAGTGGTGGTGGTGTAGTTAGTGGTGGTGGTGTAGTTAGTGGTGGTGCAGTTAGTGGTGGTGTAGCGTGGTGGTGGTGTAGTTGGTGGGGTGAGTTGGTGGTGGTGAGAGGGTGGTGAGTTAGTGGGGTGCAGTTATGGAGGAGTTAGTGGTGGATAGTGGTGGGAGGAGTTAGTGGTGGGTGAGTTGGGTGAGTTAGGTGGTGTGAGTTAGGTGCGGTGTAGAGTGAAGGTGAGAGGTGGTGGTAGTTAGGTGGTGGTGTAGTTAGGAGTTAGTGGTGAGTGCAGTTAGTGGTGGTGGTGTAGTTAGTGGTGGTGGTGCAGTTAGTGAGGTGTAGTGGTGAGTTAGTGGTGGTGGTGAGTAGTGGTGGTGTAGTTAGTGGTGGTGGTGTAGTTAGTGGTGGTGGGTGGTGTAGTTAGGTGGTGGTGAGTTAGTGGTGGTGAGTTAGGTGGTAGGTGGTGTGAGTTAGTGGTGGTGGTGCAGTTAGTGGTGGTAGTATGGTGGTGGTGAGTTAGTGTGTGTGTAGTTAGTGGTGGTGGTAGTTAGTGGAGGTGCAGTTAGTGGTGGTGGTGTAGTTAGTGGTGGTGGTGTAGTTAGTGGTGGTGGTGTAGTTAGTGGTGGTGGTGTAGTTAGTGGTGGTGGTGCAGTTAGTGGTGGTAGGTGTTAGTGGTGGTGGTGTAGTTAGTGGTGGTGGTGTGTTAGTGGTGGTGGTAGTTAGGGAGGTGAGTTGTGAGGTGGTGGTGGTGCAGTAGTGGGTGGTGGTTGGTGAGGTAGTTAGTGGAGGTGTAGTTAGTGGTGGTGGTGAGTTAGTGGTGGTGGTGTAGTTAGTGGTGAGTTAGTGGTGGTGGTGCAGTTAGGTGGTGTAGTTAGTGTGGTGGTGAGTAGTGGCAGGTGAGTTAGTGGTGGTAGTAGTGGTGGTGTAGTTAGTGTGGTGGTGCAGTTAGGTGGTGGTGGTGTAGTTAGTGGTGGTGTAGTTAGTGGTGGTGTAGTTAGTGGTGGTGGTGTAGTTAGTGGTGGTGCAGTTAGTGGTGGTGGTGTAGTTAGTGGTGGTGGTGTAGTTAGTGGTGGTGGTGTGTTAGTGGTGGTGTGAGTTAGTGGTGGTGGTGTAGTTAGTGGTGGTGAGTTAGTGGGTGGTGTAGTTAGTGGTGGTGGTGTAGTTAGTGGTGGTGGTAGTTAGTGGTGGTGTAGTTAGTGGTGGTGGTGTAGGTGGTGGTGGGTGGTGAATTGGTGGTGGTGTAGTTAATGGTGTAGGATGTGGTGGTGGTGTAGTTCCCAATGGTGTGGGTAATGGCTGTGGTGTGAGTAGTGGTGGTGGTTGTGGTACAATTCTTAGTGGTGTAGATAATGGTGATGGTGGGGGTAGTGATAGTGCAGTTACTGTGGTGATTGTGGTGGTTGTGGAATTAGTGGTGGTATAGGTAGGGATGGTAGTGTGAGTTGTAGTGTGCTATTGGTGGTGGTGAGTTGTGGTGGTGTAGGTAGTGGTCGATGGTGTGAGTTGTGGTGGTGTAGGGTTGTGGTGGTGTAGGTAGTGGCTGGTGGTGTGAGTTGTGGTGGTATAGGCTGTGGTGGTGTAGGTAGTGGTCGGTGGTGTGAGTTGTGGTGGTGTAGGTTGTGGTGGTGGTGTAGGTTGTGGTGGTGGTGGTGTAGGTTGTGGTGGTGGTGGTGTAGGCTGGGTGGTGGTGGTGTGGGTTGTGGTGGTGGTGGTGTAGGTTGTGGTGGTGGTGGTGTGAGTTGTGGTGGTGTAGGTTGTTGGTGTAGGTAGTGGTCGTGGTGTGGAGTTGTGGTGGTAGGTTGTGGTGTGGTAGTGGCCGTGGTGTGAGTTGTGGTGTAGGCTGTGGTGGTGGTGGTGTGAGTTGTGGTGGTGTAGGTTGTGGTGGTGTAGGTAGTGGTCGGTGGTGTGAGTTGTGGTGTAGGTTGTGGTGGTGTAGGTAGTGGTCGTGGTGGTGAGTTGTAGGTGTAGGTAGTGGTCGGTGGTGAGTTGTGGTGGTGTAGGTTGTGGTGGTGTAGGTGTGAGTTGTGGTGGTGTAGGTTGTGGTGGTGTAGGTAGGTCGTGGTGGTGTGAGTTGTGGTGGTGTAGGTTGTGGTGGTGTAGGTAGTGGTCGTGGTGGTGTGAGTTGGGTGGTGTAGGTAGTGGTCGTGTGGTGTGAGTTGTAGGTGTAGGTTGTGGTGTGGTGGTTGTGGTGGTGTGAGTTGTGGTGTGTGTGAATTGTGGTGGTGTAGGTTGTGGTGGTGGTGCAGGTAGTGGTAGTACTGGTGGCATGTGTGGACATGGTGGTGAAAGTGGTCATGGGCGTGGGTATGGGCACGTATATGAACAAAAGGTGTGGCGTGGTTGTGGGCGAGGGTATAGACGTGGGTATGGGCGTGGTTGAAAGG